>NW_015150767.1:363429-419498 GCF_000732505.1 Cyprinodon variegatus | reverse complement strand
TTTTTTGCACATCTCTGGTGCAAAATCATCTCTCTAGTTGCTGCCATTTTTCACATATCCATTACTGTTAAAATGTCCACAGCTGTTATTGATTTGTCATTACCCAGACACAGAGTATTATATTGTAAAACACTATACAATGCTCTTTTTGTTTTATTTTCCTATCTGTTATTTTTATACACTTTTCTAAGGTACACATTGTGTGAACACTTCTACTATAACATTTGCTGCTATAAACACCACAATTTTCCTATTGTGTGACATTAAAGGAATTTTCAATTCTATAATCCACAATATAATCACTGCTTTGTGTTTTCTAGTCTCCTACTTTGCTGAAACGGAAAGCCTTAAAATTAATATATATAGATATTTCTCTCAATTTAGCTAACAGTCATGCTGTCTTTGAGAGTAGAGTTGAAAGCGGAAGCCAAAGCCCAAACATGACCAGGTATAAAAATGCAAAAATCCATGTAGAATGAGCCCACACTGGGATTTGAAAAAAGGACCTTCTTGCTGCCAGACGATTGTGCACATCACAAGTCAATCTAGCAATATTACACCAGAGCCCTGTAACCACCCCAGGTGTTTGGGTTTTTACTTTGGTTTTTATGGTCTTTGATCTTTATTCAGTATTACTGAATATTTTTTGGGGTTTGTTAATATTTTCATCCTTTTTTTTTTTTTTCTTTTCTGTTTTAAACTTTGCAATTTAAGTTTTTGCTATATTAATTTATTTTTCTGAGTTTACAAAAGTTGAAAAGGTGCTTCCATAGTAGTTCATTCTTTTGTGTTAAGCTTCCTAGTTTATTTCCCCTCTTAAAGAATCATGTGGGTAGATCTTCTGGCTTGCTTTACATAAAGTCCTAATATAACGAGAATAAAGTTATAAAATTACAAGGATACAGTCGCAACATTATGAGAAGTCGTAACATTACAAAAATAAAGTCCTAATATTACAAGAATAAAGTCGTAACATAACGAGAATAAAGTCATTAAATTACAAGAATACAATGGTAACATTACGAGAATAAAGTCCTAATATTACGAGAATAAAGTAATAAAATTACAAGAATAGTCACAACTTTACAAGAATAAAATTGTAACATTATGAGAATAAAGCGAGAATTAAGTCATAAAATTACAAGACTAGAGTTGCAACATTACGAGAATAAGTCCTAATATTATGAGAATAAAGTCATAAAAATACAAGGATAAAGTTATAGAATTACAAGAATAAAGTCGTCACATTATAAGAATAAGGTTCTAATAATACAAAAAATAAAGTTGTATTTTATGACAACTCTTACAAGAAGCACTTTCTTCCCTAAAATTAGGATTGTCGAGCATCATGTGACATTTTTTGGCATCAGTTTGACAAATAAGGAAATCTTTAAACACATCCGTATTAAATTGGGCAGTATGTTAAAGTGGACTTAGGTTGCTGTTTGATGGTGCTGGTCAGCCGTCATATGCTGGTTGGAGCTCGAAGCTTTTTTCTGAAACAGGTTGTGGTATTATGATTTCATTCTTGTAATTTTCAACTTTATTCTCGTAATTTTACGACTTTATTCTCGTAATGTTATGATTTTATTTTCATAATGTTACAATTTTATCCTTGTAATATTACAACTTTTTTCTCGTAATGTTATGATTTCATTCTCGTAATGTTACAGTTTTATTCTTGTAATATGTTATGACTTTCTATTATGATTTATTTTTTTTTTATCTCTCACCTGGCCCTATTACGCCATCATAGTTAACTGCTCAATTGTTTTGCTCAGCATTCTGTTTTCCTGATATTTTCCCCTGCAGTTTCATCGCCTGCTTATTCTAACACTAATTTTACTAACTGTTCCATATGTGACTGCTTTTGTAAGCTTCATTTTTATACATGAAAACATTTTTAGCAAACCTACTCTCTACACTTCAGTTCACCTCAAACCACCTCACTTCAACTATGCAATACAATTCTGAGGAACTGTTCACAGTAAAAAAAAAAAACTGTAATGCTTCCAAAAAGAAGAAAACATTGATTCTCCTACATGAGAGAGATGTGTAGAAAAATAATAATACTTTCAAAATAAAATGTAAGCAACTTTCAGCAGCCTTAAGACCAGGGAAAGCTGTGTTTTTGGTTCAGAATAAAAACTTAAAAATGTTGGCAAGCCCTGAATAGAGGAAAAACAGATCGAACTAAAAGTATGCCCAGGTGCAATTCTTGGCTCCTGGTCTAAAGAAGTAGAGAGCAGTATTTTCTTCATTTCTGGTGCAGCAACCGGCAACATAGTAAGAACAAACCTTCAATGCACGTCCTTCAGAAAAGCATTAGCATTCCCCCTTATCCAAAACAAAGAAATCAAGAAATAAAAAAAGCAGCTATAATTCAAGCGGTACAGAACATTTCTCGATGCAGCTGTTGTGTTTAAACAGAAAATTAAACCACAAAGATTATTTATTTCAATTTATTGATATTATGTTCCTTTTAGAAATAATTTAATATTATTAATGGAAAATGATCTAAACAAATTTTAGTGTAGCTATAGACCTTTTATTATTGATAGAAAGATAATTAATGGCTTCAACGGGTCTATTTCTCTGGCTAAAAGTAGTAAAAAGTGTAACATTTGTTCACTTACTGTTCTTGCAGGAGGAAGTCCACGTTCTCTGAGGAAATCTGTCCCGTTACAGGATGAATAAATGATGTGGTCCTTTGGTTATGACTAAAGTAACAGGAAAGAGAGAAAAATAGAAGAAATTAGGAACCTGCCATACACCTTAAACAGTGAATTCATTGTGCTATTTTTAAACATTTACAATTAGAACCCTTATTAATCTCTCCCCTCTCAGTAGCCATAACTTTCCCAGCACAGTGTAGAATGCGAGGGGTCGACCACAGGACCCCTTCCTAGTCGCCCATCCCACCCTGTGTGGAGTAAAGTGTCAGGCTCAGCACAAATGCAGGACAGTTGAGGCGCGAGCCTCTGTCAGTTACAGACTCATCCAGTCAGCCATTCAAAGCCTCTGGCAGAGTGTGAAACCATTGGACTGGGTAAACAACACCAAGCACTATGGAGAGTGTGTAAGCGCACTGGAGAGCATTTCTACTCGAAATATTGAATAGAAGTAAAAACACACCGTCAGCTCATTAGCTTGTCAATTTCAATTACGGCTGCATGTGTTTTGGCTTTGAAGGGTTCTTCATATGAAACACAGCTAAACTGCAAGGGTTTGATTCTTAAATTACACCAACACAGCTAATGAGGAGCACACTCACACCTGTGAAGGTCTACATCCACTCCCAGGCTCTATTAATACAAAATAACACCCTTTAGAGAACAGCAAAATCATCTTTGACGTAGCAGAAGAGTGAATCCTACAGCATAGCGAGTTTTCCCAGGAGGGCCAGTGACACGGCAGCAGCACGTCCCAGAACAGGGATTTACCACGACACGGTTAGCTTCCAGCCTAACTACATCCTGTCCCAGGGTTACCGTCACATATCAATGCTTTACCTGCAGAGACTCTAGACAGATTGGATTGCCGTCAGCAGCAAGTGTGGGAGGAGAACGTTTCACATTTTTTCAAGTCAAAACTTCCCAGCTCATTGTGTTCTTAAGGGATTAAGGTGGAAAAAAACTCCACAAAGTGGATTCTTCTGATTCTAAGATAAAAAAAAAAATAATAAGATTCTCTACAAATTAAACCTTAAAAGTTTGATTTAGATTTTATCTTCCCAGCCTTTTCGCAATTTAAACTGAAAATCTTTAAGGGTTTATAAAAAATAAGATCTGATCAACATTTATTAGTTTGTTTTGCTAAAAATCTTAAGCCACGTAAAACTGAAGGGAGGAAATCTGTGATTTAAAATCAGATTTAGTTCTGAACTTTAAGTGGGATATTTTTTTATAATTTGTGTTAATATAAAGCATTTCTGATTAACTCTACCTGTATGTTTAAAAGGTCTGAATCCAGCACCATCCTGTTCTTGAGAAAAAGGTACCCCAAAGCATGATGCTGCCACCACCGTCTTTCATCTTGGTTGAAACATGACTGTGTGTTCAGGGTGATGGGAGTTATAGAACGTATCATAGTCAACAATGTCCTGCAAACTCTGGAATGTTGTCCAGACGTTTACCTTACTCTCCACATGGCTGGTAGAAAAATCGCAAATGGACTTTTTATGTCTTTCTTTCAACAATGGCTTCTTCTAGAAACTCTTCTCTAAAAGACAGATTTGTGGAATGCATACCTAACGGTATAAGTGTGGCAAATGAAGCAGCATTTTTATCAACATTTTCTCCCAGAGATAAGAGAATTCGGACTGTTTTTCGACTCCAGAGAATTTTTGATGGTGCCAGACCAAGTTGATTAAAATGACACATGCGGTACAGGAAATACTGTGAATATCAAAGACCAATTAATTATCAATTGCTCTTAATTTACTTATTTATTTGTTTTTATAAAAATGGATCCAGTCTTTGATCTTCTGACAAAAAGCAGGTATCATAAAACCTTAACTACAGCAGGTTGTGTTTTTAACTTTAACAATTAGTCACATTATTTCACCTCTTTCCATTCCCACATGTACGTATAAAAGCTGGTAGTAAACTGTGCTGACAGACCGAGCCTAAGGGTTGGTGAAGCATGTAGAGTAGGTTCAATTAACACTTGAGGAATGCTGTTTACAACTCACTATGGCGCTGGCTTTGCTACAAGGGGAGTATGTCGCTGAGAACAAAAACACCCAGTGTGCTAAGCTGCCACACTTCTCCAGGGAATATGTTCAGTGTTGTACCATAACAGGAAACGCAAACACCAAGTCAGATGGCGAGTTATTAATTGCTTGAACAGGACAGGGATTAAAATCAATCCGTTTTGGCATGAAAGGGAAAACAAATGGGGCTGCCAGGCCTCTGAGTCATAGGGTTCTGACTGAGAAGCTCCCCTGGTAGATCTGCGATGAGTCTGACAGCTGATGCCTAATGACAGGCGTAGAGCGTACGCTCTGTTTCATTGATCAGTGATGTTGGCGTGTGCAGATTCCAGAGGATTTTCAACCTGCTCGCTCAACTTAAAACATGAGTTATCAAAACTTTTTTAAAAAGCGAATCCACTTCAGCTTTCTATATTATAAATCTTAATTTTCATAAAATTTAAAACCAAAAAATAAAACAAAACATAATAAGTTGAATCAGTTCTTAGCCTGGTGCCACAAAGGGGTATTTTCATTATTGATAGTCCCTGATGCATCTCCGCTCTAGATGCCTTGTATTGATGCACCCCTGTGATTTCTTCAGCTTTTGCCGTATTGAGTCAATCTCCTGCATACTGTTCAGCCAGCCTGGCTCTGTCATCACAGCTTATTTACATGTGCACAATTTGCAAAACTGTATTATAATCTGTGTTCAATATTTGCTTTGCTTTGTCCTCCCGAATAACCAACGTGCACTTGAACTTATAGTAAGAAATTGCTTGCTAGTCTGTCATGTTCAATGGTTCCACCACTTCTGTCCAGGTGTTAATGCTATGTTCAGACCGCACGCTATTTAAGCAGCAGAGGCAGCTGCTTTACATGCAAAGTCAATGGTTGACACGCATCATAAGGTCCTGCCGCATGTTTCAAGCTGGTGAGGCAGCGCCTCATGGGCCTCTAAGCTTCTGATGCGCTTCACAAGCAAACGCTTTCAGAGTGTGAAAAATGTAACCTTTGCTGCTCAACACGCCACAACCACCACCTATTAAGAGAAGCGGATCTGGGAGCTGAAAGTCAGCGCTGCTGATGCAGATCACTATTATCACTGATCTGTAACAGTTTATTAACACCTACATTAACTTAAAATGTTGAAACCCGAAATACCCGCAAAATATTTTAGCTTTCATCATTCTGATGCCTGCAGTTTTGATTGCATTCATGAGAACCCCTAAAACCTCCTTCCAGCTGCTACGAACTGTAGAGGAAAACCCCAGAGAGGCGACCAGGCCAGAGCCAGCTGTTGCTGGGTATTTCCAGTGACAGCGCACCAACGATGTACTTCGTGTTTTGTGCTGGTTCCGGCAACACAATAATAATCTAAGGCAGGATTGTAATCTTGATGAATTGACTGCACAGATTAAGTTTTCAGATGGACTTTCTCATTTAAAAAAGGTATTAAAAACGACTTTTTACCCATTAATCACAGCAAATATAAAAAAGCCGCGTCAAGTCGGTCCTTAATTGGTAAAACCATCAAAAGCGAAGCAGCAAGCGCATTTTTGTTGTTCAATCGCATGTGGTCTCAATTAGAGACTGACACGGGAGTGGATTTTCACTCCTGTCCCGTCCCACTCCCACAGAAAAAAATTGTGTCCCGTCCCGATCCCGGGCCAGAATAGAAATCTAAATCCTGTCCCACTCCTGGTGAAATTACTCCTACTCCCATCCTGCTCTCATTCAGAATGACTCCCGCACCACTCCTATTCAGCTTGCGTTGCAGATCAAACTTATCGAAGTCGAGTTCGCCACTAACTGTTGGTCCCTCCATTGTTGTTTTTGAGCGTGGGTGAAAAACTCAGAGCGGAAGCACTGTTGGTTTTTGGGTCGTGTAGTTTTTTTGACTCGCATTATAGTGTAGACTTCATGTGAAAAAAACTACAAAATGGCGGTGCCGGTACTGGATTTTTTTTTCTTTCTATTTTATTTTATTTTTTGGAATCGATCCTAGTTTTTTTTAGTTACTATTGGTTTGCTCCCGCTCCTGTCTGCTCCCGTTAATGTTTAATCCTGTACCGTCCCAATCACGTGATCGTTACTAATACTGACTCCCATCCCACGGGTATCCCGTGACCCGTGGGATTCCTGAAAAAATGTCAGTCTCTAGTCTCAATGTAGCATAAGGCTTCAAAGCATAGCCTCGGACCATCATCCTATGTGACTGCGTTTTAGGGTTCCTTTTTTTCTAACAACTTTTCAAAAAATTCCCTGTTAGTGTGTTTATCTCTCTAATGAATTCACAGGAAACTGGAGCGCTGTCAACTCAGATTACATCACTGGGATTTCCCGATTTGAAGTTTCAAGGTAAGTCAAATGCAACATTAACGACAAATATGGGGCTGTAAGGTACACCTATATCGCTTTTAATCGAGAGGATAACTGCAGTAGCCACGTTTCCACCCTTAGAGGGCAGAACCTTGTTCAAACTGGTTTCTACTAATAATTACAGAACAAGCTTACATGAAAACAGACAGTATCACATATGGTAGTGCCAATAAATGGAGACAATACTCCGGCATGCCAATATTTTTATATATATTAGCTTTTATATTTGTGCTCTAAGCAGGCATTCATTGAGGTCATGTGAAGGACATGCATTGCTGCTCCCTCTATTTTTATCCATTTGTAAATGTTTTGTTTGATTTGGTAATAAATATTTATTTCATGTTTATACTAAAACTAGTTTAAAATGTATTATTATTGTGTCATTTTTTCATCTAACTGGAGGAAGATGAAGCAATATCATCTTTAAATATCAATATCAGCTCTAAAAATTGGCCCAAAAATATCAGCAGCACATGTCAAAATAACACTTATTGCATTAAAAAGCCTATATAAGCCATTCTCTACCAATAAGTCCTAATTTATACAGTTTATCCTGAAAAGAAAAATGAAACTTTGAGGTTTAGTTACTCCTTAGGAATAGTATCAGGAATGGGATAGTCCTTAAGATACAGACTAACATATTTTATCTTGAAAACACATATAATGTGTTAACAGCATGATTTAGCAGTGATGACAGATGTGATGCTCTTTCATTTACACCACAGTGTCAGGACTAATAGATGGATGCAGAATTTGCAGCTACCTTATGTAATTAAAAGCTACATGTTAAACCCATTAACTCTGCTTGACCGTCCATAAACAGATAAAGGCGAATCCATCATCGCTGTTGCCACTTTTGCTTCAGATCCTCTCCGTTAACACAGCAGTAAATTTAGATATCGATCTCTGTCATTCACAGACAAAGCTATCTGTTTGTGAGCCGGTGTGTTGTAACTGTTCCCCTGGGAAGCTGATCAATCTCATGTCAGTTGTTCACAGGATACGAATGGAAGCCAGCATGTAAGGATCCTAAGAGGCTGCAATTTGGGTTCAAAATAACACAGGACATTACTGATGAGACGGCGTCATTTTTAGAGGAACACAGAAAATGATGGCCTCTGGTGCAAAGGAAACGCATGCTAAAAGCTTTATTAAAGAGCTTTTCTATCAGATCCTTTATCACTGGAGATGAGAGAGCTGCTCACAATGTACCTTCCGTCCCTGTGTCCTTTAGCCGATTGTGACATGAAAACATCCTTGATTAAATCTTTCCCCCTTTCCGTTGTTTCGTTGTTTTTTTCCCTGGAGTTTCTGACGGAAAAGTAACCATGAAACCTGGGAGGTGACACTGTTTGGTTTTGCATTCTTCCTGGCTGCCATAGGCTGCTCTCAGAGAGAAACACAGCACCCCAAAAGAACCTCATATTTTACTTTTTCAAATTATAGTCTAACATTAATGTAAAAGTGACAAGAAATTTCCTTCAAATGGGTAACAAACAAAAACCTAACTGTTTAATCTAAAAAAAAAAAAGTCAACTATTTGCATCTATGATCATTTTTAGGGTGTAGGGAGTGCAGTCTCACAACATTGGTTCAATGTTACCCTGCTTTCAGCTGCAGCTGACAGCTGCTCCCAGGTTGCCCACAATGCTAATCTGCATAAATGACTCAGTTAAAAAGGGGTTAGTTTTAATTACATAGCATCCCTTTTTTTTAGTATTTTAGGGCAGTTGGTTCAGCCTCTGTTAATATGTTTCTAGATGGTGTCCAAACTGATGGGACAGAGATTAGAAATTTTATCCAAAATCATATTTTATTTATCATTTTAATAGATACACAAAGGGATGAGAAAATGAAAAGGCACTTTGATGATTTTTTTCTAACCTAATTTATGAGTCATAAAATGAAGCATTATTTTGAAAATAAAAAATGTATTTCCATTAATTAATTTTATTGAAGATAATTGTGAAACATTTGGTTCTATACCATGACTTATAGTGGTTTTAAAGTAGGAATAAGCAAACTAAACTAAGCTTCTAAGAACTCATTTTAATTTCAGGCTATGTTAAGTTTGTTTTTTGTTACTCAGTAATAATGGGACTGATTGTGAATTGAATAGAAATCATATTATGACAGAATTCTCTGCAAACATTGTACTGTTATCCAAACTAAGTTAATATAACACTACAACATGATGTAGGTGGTCATTTAAATCCTTTATAGCAGGGATGGTAAAACTATAGTAAACTCTGGTATCCAAAAGTAGGATGGAGGCCTGTTGTCATGATCTTGACGCTGATGGCTGGCTTGATTGCTCATTTCATTCACCTGTCCAGCTCTGCCCTGTTCCTCATCATGCCTCATCTGATCCACCTGCTCCTGCTTCTATTTAAAACCCTTGGTCCCAGCCATCAGTGCCAGATTATTCTTGAGCTTTTGGTGTTGAGAGTTCTCTAGCTTTTCTATAGTGTTCTGATTGTCTGATCCTGATCTGTTTCTGTATTTGGACCTTGGAGCCTGCCTGCCCGTCTGATCTGTTTGCCAGCCTCTCTTCGGACTCCTGTTGGATTCTTCTGTGGACTGAACATGGATCTATCTCTTTATTTTGCCCTGTGGATTATCCTGACTTCCTTCGTCAGCTCTGATCTGATCTCCAGTCAGCTCTGCAGCTTTCTAGGCTTCCGCATCTGGAACTCTCTGGCAGCATCGTGTCAGCGTCTTCCTGCCTCAGACGTCCTAGCCACTGCAGCCACTGACACTGCAGATCTCTTCCGTCATTATTTGAATAAATGCTTTTTAAGTATTCCTCTTTCTGTCTTGCCTACTTTCTGAGCCATTATACCAGTCTGCTCTACAGTAAAGCTGCTGGGATGCAACTTGCTAAGTGACTTGGTATGACTGAAAGCAGTGTCTTTGTTTCCAACCATGTCATTCATTGCTCTGTACAGTGTGGGAGGTAAACACAGGAGTCTGGATATGTACCCTTGGAAGATCAACATAAAAACTAGTATCATAAAATTAGTCAGACTTCAGACACAGTGACTCATCCTTGCTGTAACATCTTTTCACATTAGGACTCGCCCACAGTTGTGATGCTTCATAATAAAATATCAAAGAGGACCTATAAAATCAATGAGCCATGGCATTTCAATTTGGACCAATCACTGATGATCATACATACCGTTTAGACAAAATGACTCATTAGGCTGCATTTAGAAAAAAAGGCACCAATCGGCAGTGCTTTTCAAACAGCTTAAATCTCATCTCATCCAGGGCTCACTCTCAGTATAAGTCAAGCATAGAATTAAGGAATCCCACTGAGCCTCTGTCTCACTATAGGCTCCGGACCGCTGTCAGCCGAGGCGTTGATTCTTTGACCCTACAGACCTCCACATGACATTGATGAGGAACGGGTTGTCCAAGTCCAGTCAGTGCCTAAACTTTACTCCACATTACTTTAGTTACTCACTAAATAACCCTACATACTTCTTATAATTTCTCATGGGTCATGCAGATACCCTCTGTTATGTCACTACCAATTATTACAAAGCAAAGCAGGTTTTTTAAAGAGAGAGTTGTGCCTCAGTCTCATATCTTCAAAACCTCCTATTGACAAATAGCCCATATAACAGGTTTGGCTCTATAGTGTGCAGCCTCTCGGCAAGCAAACATACCACACATGAACAGATTTCCTTCAGGAAAAGTAAGAAATCAGGGAAATTCAGAAGGCAGGTAAACACCTGAAAGGTTCATGCCGTTGTTGAACCATTCCTGAGAGGTTGTAGCAGGGTGAGTTATCCTGCTTCATCACCATCACCACCTTAAGGATCCCACTGCCTCTGTCGTTTCTAACTGGGATGCAAACAAATAATTCACTTATGATTTATTGTTGATTCATGGTTTGTTAGATAAAAATTAGCTCTATCTCATAATTGATAAAACCAAAATAACCTAAATTCAAATTCAATTTGAAAACGTTTTTTTCTTTTATATCCTAAAGGGAAATTAAATGCTGTAATAACTCATTGGCTTGTTGTAAGTGTTGATGCTTTAGGCATTGTGGATTTTCTGTAGCTGTCTGTCTATAGAAGGTCTGGAGAAGCCTCTGGCTGGAGACACTCTGTCTGACTAAGAGGATTTTCACTGTTTTCCATAATGTTCTTTACTTTATGAAGAATTCCTCTTTGTGAATGCATCTCCGGGGCTCTGCAGTTAAAAGAACAGAGCCAGCCTTCTTTATTAAGCTCTCATATTGTTATCCCAGCAGATACGAGCAGAAGAGATCACGCTCTCCACAAAGTGCCAACAATACAACTAAAGCTGTATCAACTTTTCTGCTGCGCTCAAAAGGTGAGAGTATTAAAAAGTGGAGGATATTTTTTTTAAAAATGTTGCATGGTAGAATACAAGCTGGCAACAAGCACTATAGACTGGGAAGGCTATTATGATTTTATTGAGTCGAGTTTTAGCATTTCTCTGAGAGCAACAGGAACATCTTGGTTAAAGTTAAAAAACAATCCACTGGACTTTGTTTCCAAGTTTGAAGATTTTTCGCTTCCCATCCAGGAAAACAAAGCCCATTCCTAAGGGGCGGACCAATTCATCCAGTTTAATCTGCAGCTTTTCTAAGCCATAACAAGGCTTTGTTTTTGGTCCACTCTATAAAGCCTCAAATTCAACACTATATCTGACATTTTGAATTGAAAAAGCTTCCTGGATGGGAAGCAAAACATCTTCAAACTTGGAAACAAAGTCCAGTGGATTGTTTTTTTTTTTTTACTTTTTTTGTAATGACTATGACCTGGATGACAGAGGGTCTTCACCAGAATACCTTGGTTAAAGGGCTAGAAACAGTTCAGTCTCTCCCACCACAGTATTGCAATACACTAGAAACATACATAGATATATCACAATGTCACAGTAAGCATCCACTGTATTAAAACAAAGACAAATAGCCTGACAGTATGTCAGAGCGACATACCCTGTCTTTTAATCATAGTTTTATCTCTTTGGAAATTGGAAAAAAGTAAGCATTCCACATTTTTTATTCATTTTTTTTTTCACTAACATATCAGGTTCCTGTTTTGTTATATCTTATACATACTTTTCATGATGTGTAAGAAAACATTTTCATTTATTCAGACAATATTTCCACCTGAAACAATAAACTGTTAAAATGTAATTTACTGTTTTTTTTTTGTTTTTTTTTGTTAACTTAGAATATTGTTAGAAAAACATTTAGCCCTTCATGTTGTGGAAAGAGTCTTGAGAAAAATCCAACTGTTAAGAAAATTGATTATTCAATCAAGAAAATCAATATATTTTATATCAACTCATTCATTAATAACTTGCTTCCCTTATTTCTTATAAAGCCTGTGTGAGGTTAAAAAAGAAAAAAAAATTGTTATTAGTCCAGGCTATCCTCTTGCTTTGCACTGTAGCCCAGTAATGGCCCTCTGATGCTGACACAGCCCAGTTAGTGTCCTTAAAAGTGGGTCAGTAAGTTCATCCTGACTCTTCCGAAGCTCTGAAACTATCTGCATAAATTGAGATGCACTGTGCATTCTACACCACCCACATACGATTGATTGGGGAACATGAATCAACCTTTACTGGGTGACTAAATGACGTTTTACCATAGATAAACCAATCGCCTTTACAACCCTGGTTCCTTCTTTAGCTCCACTATTTGGTACAATGATTAATGCAGACTAGGAAGAACTCACAAAAATGTGGTGTTTGATCAAAGCGCCTCCAATTTCACTGACATGTGCTATAACCAGATATACCCATAGTTTACACATTCTTATCAATCATTTACAACTTTAACAAGTCCTTAAAAACTTTCTGTAAATACATAATGCCACACCTTCACATTATTTCTCAGCGCTGACAGCTGAACTAATGTGTCAACATTAACAGCAGGCTCCATCTCCGCCTGTCTGTGGCTCATTTTTCAAAAGCTGATTGTGCTTTTTCCTTCCACGTTTAGTAGATTCATCTTTCTACCCGCTGCATTTTACACCCTGCTTTTGTTTTAACAGATGTGAGGCTAACGGATCGCTCTGTGCATGATGTGTTGATGTGAGTGGGCGTCCGCTCAGTCAAAGGTCATTTCTATTTAAAGGGATCTTGCAGGTGAAAATGTGTTTGAAGTGTGGAGAGAGAGAGAGGGAGGGGAGAGTGTGCAGTGGAGTGCTGCCCGTGCAGTACGGGAAAACGCGGCAAGGTCATTCCTTCCGGAGCACAGCGAGCACGGATAACGGTGTTCATGAAGAGGCAGAAAATGCTGCTCGCTTCAGTTTAGGTGATGGTTATGTTTCAAAATAAAGAAAATTCTGACGTCAATGGGCGAGAGGCAGGGTGAACCCTGGACAGGTCGCCAGTCCATCGCAGGGCAACACAGAGACAAACAGGACAAACAACCATTCATGCACACACTCACACTCAAACTGAAGGAGAATTTAGAGAAGCCGATTAACCCAACAGTCATGTTTTTGGACTGTGGAAACTGGAAAGAAACTATTTTAAATTAAATCCAAAATCAAGACTTTAATAATCTGAATTTATTCATAGTTATCTTTAATTATATTGTAGATATCCTTTTTATGGACATACATCTATCAAGTTGCTGGGTTATCTCACATTTCTGGTATTTTTAATCAAATCTGAGGGGATTTTTGACAACTCTTTTAGTAAAGTTTGTTGATTTCATGGCAAAGACCTGTTTTTCCCTTCTTGAGCTTTAAGCTTGAATAAAACGTTTTGGTTCATTTTGAATCACTGATCACCTGTGTGCAAGTTTTCCCCACCTGACCCAAACTCGCGCCTTCAGATAGATGTCTGGTAAGCATGTTAACTAGATGACACCAAGCCTCATGTCTGCAAAGATCTGGAAATGGTGGAATATTGTGGAGCAAGATTCACAATACAATGCACTATGGGGACATTGACACATTTAGGCTTGGTATCTTTTGAGCTGCCTGTACGGAGGAGCCAATAGTTTCCTGGAGAGACGTATTATAGACAGATTTAAAAAAAAGACTAGGCTGTCAATGAAAAGCAGCAATTTTATAGGTAGGAGAAAAGACACTTGAACCTGAAATTCATCATCTTGCAGCAAGGAGATCCTGAGTGGCTAGAAACTTCTGTGTGTACATCTCTCTGTCAACAGTCACAAATCAGCGATTAAATGACAATCATAGTTTCAACAAGAGTTAGTTTTCCTATTCTATGCCCAATAAAGGTGTTTATTCAATAAAAAATAAAAGCTAAGGCTTATCACTTGCTTGTTTCTTTTCCTTTCATTAGCTTACAAACACAGAAATTCATAAGACTGCACTGCTAGGAGCTGCTAGGAGCCACATGGCAATTATGTGCATGTCCTACTGTTTAAATAAACATCACATAACGGAGCTGAACAATGCCACAGCTGCATAATGCATTAAATATAGCTTAAAAACAATAATTTCTACTAATTTTGCTGATTGCAATGCTGCTCCGCAACCAGTGAATAGAAAAAAAAGATGCTAATGCTTTTTGCACTGATTCTTCCACACTGGTAATTTAACAGCATATTCAAAATTGGATAAAAGTTTTTGTTTTGTTTATTTTAAACCTGATAACCTGCAGTTTTCTGTCCATATCCGACATTGGTTAGTCTTGTTTTATTTTCACATAATTAACTACCAGCTTGATTTAGGGACTGAATGTTGAATTGCAAAATTAAATGCAAAACCAACATAATCCATTAGCTATTATACCTCATTATGTCCATGTGGGGGTTATATTTTTCTGCAGAGTAACTGGCATGAGTGAAAAGCGATGGTTTTTCACTTCATCACCACCAGACTGTGCTAAAAACCCTCCGAGCAGACTATGATACCATGCCTAGCAGCTTAACACCCCACAGCAACTGAGCCAAAACTAGGATTAACAGAACTACTCAACATGCCACAGTAGCGTTCAAGCCAACCTCCACTTTGCTCTACTGCTGGAACTGCAGACATTGAAATATGAGAAGACAAAAAAATCCATATATATTAAGCCCTTCTTTCCTTTACCTGCGTCCAAAGTTACAGCTTTGACTTCATGGCTGCCATGCAGCTCTCCGCATGTGAGAGTTACTCGTACTGCACGCTCTTCCTGTCTGTAAGCAGGAGAAGGGTGCGTTCTTTCATGGTGTCATTACTGGTCAAGGAACGCAGAGCTGCAACACTATCTGATCATATGAACCCCCTAAAATTCCCCACAGGTCAGCGCTGCCAGCAGCAGTCTTTACTGGGTGTAAGGTGCAGCAGTGACACGCTGAGCTCAGATTTAGACTCAGAGGGTCTTAGCGGGCCTCCAGCGCCACCAAACTACCCACGCATCACAAGCACTGATTTTCTTGTAGTTCATTTCTCTCCTTTATGTTATCCCCACCACTCCATCTCCGTCGCCCACTCAGACTTAGCAGCACTCAGAGCGGCCTGATGTAATGAAGGTGCATCGAATTCTACAAAAGGTTTTCTCTGTGTTATAAGCAGCAGTAGGAGCCTGAAGACTGTCAACATTCATTTGGAAATAGTCCCATGTGTCGTTAACATCAAACCGTTTATATTTTGTTTCAAAATCACAACAAATACAGCTTGTCACTGGAAGCCATCCTGCGTTGTATCGCACACAGCAGCAGATCTTAACGAGGTGCCGAAGTCTTTAGCGCAGCTATATGGAGGAGAGGGGCGGGCGATGAATGAAGCCCATTGCTGAGACATCGCCCCAATATTTCTAAACAACAATATGCGTAACTGTTCTGATATGTGGGGTAGACCCATAATGGCTGCTTGCTCTGAACAACCGTAGACCACAGCTATCTAACAACTCCCTCAAAAGGAAAGATCATTTCTAAGACAGCCAAGAATCACAGCAGGGGAATTCAGTTTAAGATGATCAGCTTTACTGAGCCCAAGAGCAGCTACATACCTCAAATGATGGACCTACAGATGTCAATATGTGTTGACAGAAGTTAGGTTCTCATGGTGTGAAAATGGTGAGTAAAAACAGGTGTTACAGAATGACCAGAGTTGAGTTTACTATTTTTCTTTACCGTCTCTACAATTGTGTTTGGTTCAAAACTGTCCAGCCTGAATATACACAGACCCAGCATAACTGCTGGATGCACTAATGAATCAGCCAGGGGTGTAAATAATAATCATTTTGTATCGATGCATCGATCCAACAGCCGACGATTCGATGCATTGATACGTCCGCAAGAGTATCGATCATGTTTTTTTTTCCTCCGGTCTATTTTTATCCATTTGCTCCTGGGCATAATTCTCCCTCCCCTGCTGCGGTGGCACTAAACCTATTTTGCCCTCCTGCCTCGCTTCCTAGTTATACTCTTACAGCAGTCTTTTGCATTAAGCTCGACACAGACATTTTTATATTATGCTCAATATTGAAGCGTGGTCAGCGCTATACGCTGTGGGTCTAGATACGGCGATGCGATGAGGCAGTGGGGGCGAGTTTAGTCAGATAACAGAGGGACATGAGGGCCAAAAAGAAGTCAAACCTCACGAGGTGTTTTCCGCAATTTCGGTCATAAAAACAAAACAAGCTGGCCTCCTGTCTGCGGCACTGTTTGCGGTCAGCTACAATTTGGGAGCGGAGCGTCTGTGTAGGGGGCGGGGACGTCTGGAGCCGAGGTATTGCATTGCACTGATTTTGTGCAGTATTTTTTGATGCAAGGCCTTTCAGAATCTATAAGCATGGGGTATTATTATTTTTCAGTGAATGAGGTTTTAATAGGAATAGGTGGAGTGCAACTTTTCTACTTCTGTTAATTTGCTGTTGTTTCTAAAAAAAATGCATAACGATATTACAGCTTTCATTGATTTTTTTCAAATTTGAAACATTGTCTAGCCCGTAAGGTGTAAAAAAAGAAAAAAAAATGAACCAATTTATCGAATCGAATCGTATCGTGGTGTATTCTTGAGTATCGAAAATAATCTAACCTTTGGGTCAGGAAATCGGTACTGAATCGAATCGCCATGATGGATGTGATTTACACCCCTAGAATCAGCAAATGCATGTTTTAATCGGTCAATACGAATAAAGGAAATCTACCTCTATAAATGGCTAAATATTACAACTACTGTATATTTTGTTACAAATAAAATTGTAGAAGTTTTCAACTATATTTGTTCTTCCTGATACAATAGACATGCAACCAGAACACCTTTAGGTGCATTTGCAGGTTTAATAATCGACCATCCTTTAGCTCATCCCTGTGCTTCATCTCCACCCAGCAGGCTTTCTCTGTAAGGCTCGCTGTCTATTCTTCAGGCAGGAAGAATAAACAAACTGCACTAAGGGGACACACGGCATAAGAGGCTCAGCATCTGATGCACAAAGTGTAATTTTGCTCATTAGATCACCGTGCTTTTATGTTGCCAGGCGGTTTCCTCGTCTCTGGTTTCAGTGTGACCCAGTAAAACATACAGAGTCTCCAGCAGCTCGGAGGGGATGTGGTGGGACTGACAGAGCCAGAGCAGTTGCTCAGCAGGCCTGGCAGACTATCAACAGCACGCTGCCAGCAATATCAGAAGGAGAACCAATTATCACCCACATTACTAGCTGGAGAGACCTTCTGGCAAAGCTCAGGGTGACACAGGGATATGACTACTACAGTGCTTCCTCTACTACATCCTGTAGACATTTTTGTTAGTTGACATGTTTGCATGAAATATGCAGCAATGTGAAGTCTGCTGGAAAAAAGAGGACTCATCATATGAATAAATGCAGTACAAAATACTAAGTTACTATCACCCTGTTCAAAAACTGGCCAGGGACTTTTCATATTTAAAAATTTCAAATACTCCAACCAAAGCATGCATTCTCTGTGCAGCAGGAATACGAACCCTGTTATGCAGGATTCAAACTGCTACAGTCCAATAAATACATCAATATATTTTCATTTAGAGCAGGCATCCCTCTAAAACCTGCAGGACAGCGGCCCTTAAGGGTTTAGAGGCATTACATTGAAATTTTAGATGGATGAATAAATAAGCTCCATGTGAAAATATGTAGAAGTATTTCAGTATTTCTTATGCTTCCTGTGATTCAGCGTAGAAGGAAATAATTTAACATCATCGACTGAAGATTTCAGTTTTAATGCATTTGATTAACAAGTCAAGAAAATTTAGCTGTTTTATCAAAACCAGTCAAGAGATAATAATTTTCAAATCACTATCTAAATGTTACACACTGATTTTAATAAAATAATTAATAAAATGGATAAATTAAAGTTTTTTAATAAATAACATTTGATAAAAAAACATTTATAACTTATAGTATGCATTAACTGTCAATACACTTATTTTTTGTGGTTTTTTTTATTCTTTAAAATACCAAAAGACTTAAAAACATTATGAACATTTTTAAAACAGAATGAACAAGAAAGTGATATTTTCACCGTAATAAGACTAGTATTTCTAATTTCATGTATTTTTATTTCTTTTGGCTAAAAAAATTTTTTATTGTCCATTTGGATCAAAGCTACAGTGGATATTTTGTGTAAAACTTAAAAAAAAAAGTAGAAATATCTTAGCTAGGGTCTATATTTATTTTAACAATCAATTGTCAAGCATAACAACAACAAAAATGATGGTCTTTCTTAAATCTAAAGTTTTCCCCAGATGGTTTGATAAGAAAAAGGACATGCAACTAGAAACATATTAAAATATTTAAGAATTTACAAGTGCAAAAAAAAGTAATAAATGCACAAAAATACATTTTTATTTACAAATCCAATTACTGATAAATTTTAGGAGAGCAGCACTCCAAAATCATGCTGTACAAAACGTTTCAACGTTTGATGAAATGAACAAGAAACCCTTTTCAACATGAAAAAATGTTAACAAGCAAATCTAATTTGTTGGTTAGTGAAGGAAAGCATCTCTACTAGATCAGCATCAGCTGGGCCCTGTCTGCCATTTTGTCTCTTCATTAGAGCGCTTTAGAGTGATCCTTGTTCAAGACATCTGTTCACATTCAAACCCCAAATTTGGCGTCACTTAAGAGACTGAGCTTTGTTCTTCTAGAAGCTCATTCCTGATCAGGTTACCAGCTTGTTGCATTGAACAGATGTGGCTACTAGCATCATCTATGCAAAAAATCCTTCCAGCCTTTCAGTAACGCTGAGGCAGATGGAGAAGGGAAGGAGGCAGCTAAATACTGTCACCACTTCAGAGAGCTACTGGCTACTGAACGGGCTCTAAAAGGTGTCAATCATCTGACCATTTAACTTTTAGACTTAAAAAATCCAAACGTGTTGCACCTGTTATTACATACAAACATTTATGGTTACAAGCACCACATTTTTACTTTGGGGCAACCATTAGATAAGAACAGACTAAAATGGCCAAATGGTTGCATCCGTCAGAGGAGCACATTCATGGAACACACTGCCAGCTCATGTCAGGGGCTGTGCAACCCATATAGGTTTAAAAATCTCCTTGAAACATTGGTTGAAAACTAACCAGACATGTGTTCACAGGTGAATTGATCTGTTTTATTGGGCCTGTTAACCTAATTTCATTTTGTTTTCATGTTATTGGCATCTTATCTGTTTGTGTCCATTCTTTTCTCTTCGGTCTTGTTTAATGATCACTGTTTTTACCTGCCTTAGGACAGCGGATGCAAATCAGCTGTTTTGCTGATGTAAAATCTGGCATATTTACATTGATATTTAAGCTGACATAATGATAATGTGCCTAGTCCCAATCAAAAATAAATAAATAACAAAAAATCTTTTAATTTCACAGACTAATATTTGTCTCACATCTTGACTTACAACTAAGAAGAAAACGAATAATTTTGTGGTTAATTCTGAAAACTGTAGGAATAATCCCAATATGTTCAGCTCCAGTTTAAAAACATTCAGAACAATTTGCTTCAAAGTCAAACCGGGACAAATACACACCAGCTGACATTTAAAGCGTCTCCAGCAACACGGCATGCATCCGTTTTACCACTTAAGCTGTCTGTCTTCGACACTTTGAGAGTAAATCCTTTGTAATTACCCAGACCTCCTCCAGAAGCATTTCCTGATAGCTCTACACAAATCAGATCACTCCTTGTTCGACACTTGTCCACATTCAAAATAGCCGTGATGTATTTGCCCCCTCCTCCCCACCTCAACACCCGGCTGACTGTAATTATAGCTGCTCTTCCCTCGACTGAGTGCATATTAAATGTCTTATTGCAGAAAAAATGGAAATATTCTGCATTAGTGCAAACAGACATTGCAGCAGAATGAAACCCTGTGATTGGGGAGAGTGTTTAGATGAGAGAACAATGCTAAAGCTTATTTCATAAAAGGGCTGCACTAAAATTAGCCCTCTTACTGCACTTGGTGCCCTAACAGCCTCATTGTTAGCACAATGGAAAGTGAATTAAATGAGGGGAAGGGTTTTGGCAAACTATGGTTTTCAAAAGAAGCGATTTGCTGAGAAGTTTTTTTTAGGTCTTATTATTTTCCTTCTAATAAAGTCATGCATAACTAATGGATGAAGGTCATCTTTTGTACAGGCTGATCTTCAGCAGTGACTCATAAAAAAGGGTTGAAGGTCAAACCTGAAAGGTGAAATTGTAGTGAAACCTCATGTTTCTCTAAGCCTTATGAAGGACATCCAATCTATGTTAGGAAGTTTTTAAAAGATTATGTGGCATGCACTCTCAAAAGTTCTCCTTTCTCCCGCCATCTCAAACCAGCCACTAAAATGATGTACAAAATTACTATTGTGTGCCTTGCAGACTTTTAAAGTTTTTCTCTACGAAACATAGCCAAGTGTCCTCTAAAGCTACCCAAATTAAATCTTTTGTTCCTCCTGAGACGTCGTTGACGTCCTTCGCTTTGATCTGATCCTATTTCTATTGATTCTGTCATAATCAACCTTTACGCCCCCAAACGTACACAACCACTGGGCTGGATATGACAAAAAAATGCCATGCCTCCCCTTTTGTCATGTCCTTGATTTTCCACTTAATCTTCTGTATATCCTGCTGTCACAGATGATATTTATCGAAAAAGCTGAAAATACATTTTGACAAACCGAAGCTATTCGTATAATTTGACACCTTTTTCGATATTTTTGTTGCTTGCTGCAGCCATCTCATACAAAAGACACTGCAGCAGCTCCTCTCACCATGGACAGGCTATAAAGCAGCTCTGACAATTAATTTGAGTTTCATCAAGGAGCTGGATTGGGACTCTTCATCCCTGATGAGCCGTACTGTCTTGATTGTGGTTCTATTTTATTGGAGAGGGGTAAAGGAATGGCAGCGGGTCTAATAGGCCAGTCCATCAGAACCAATCAGGGACAGCAGACAGAGTGGCGTCCACCTCTGTTGCTAATGGTGATGCCACAAGGCAGAAACAAACCCTCCAAGCTCTTAAGAGAATACTTGGGACATTTTGTTGCTATGGTAATGTCAAGATGAGACCATCTTTGGCTTCAGATAAGTCTCCACTTTTGTCCAGTGCAATAATATTGCCAAACATCAGAGGCAATCTGCAGAGGAAAAAGATTCAAACATTTAGAGGAAAAGGGAATGTTCATGTCAGGAGAGAAGTTTTCAGGCAGAAAGACGGTGTCAGCATGGAGACGGACAGCCTGGCATGCTAATGGATGGAAAAGTCAGCACTGAATTCACATTCAGAGCACTTCACAGTATCCTGACCGGAGAGGAGAGGTTTTGATATACTTGTGTCATTGTATGTATGCATGACAGAAAAGTCCAATCTTAGCTGCAGCTACAGAGAGTCTACAAAAAGAAGAAAAAATTAGGATTGACTAAATATTTTGGTGGGCAATTAAGTCTGCTGATGAGGGAGTATTGAAAAAGTAAATTAAGTTTTAAATATCTGAACACGCAGAGAACTTAATGAAGAAAAAACACTGGAGATGCAGGAATCCCAAAGAATAAGATAAAAGTTAATTGATCTAGGGCGTAGAAATTATGAAGCTATGATCAACTTAATCTGCACAGGGCTTCATAAACTTAAAAAATAATAATCCAGTGTTTTGTTTTTTTATATCACAATGCTAAAGATCAATTGTTTATGCCTATCCAAGGTCACTGAGGCACTTGGCCGCAGAAGGGTGCCCTCATCTCCAGCTTGTATTTAAAGGTCTGAAAAGGTTTCCAGGCTGGAGAGGCAGATATAATCCCTCTAGGAGGTTCTGAGTTGGGATTCAAGTTTAAACAATTAATCATAAAGTTTAGTATTTTAATAGCTGTTAACTGGAGCATAGAGACTTTAAAACATGCTGTTTGCCAAAAGAACAACCCATTTAGAGCAGCAATAAATTGAAACTTTATGTAATATGTGTTTTCATTTGGCATTTAAGATGAAAAACTTTCTTTGTCAGTAAATGTGTTGTATCCAGAACGTCTTAAGTGGCTTCGTTTCAGCTTCACTTTGTTCAAACTTTGAAAAAGTCTCCTATTAGGCATTGTTTAATATTCCCATATTAACCAATTAGCTACAGCCTGGATGGACCTGGGTTACCTAAGGGGGGCATTTTTAGAAAAAGCACCCTGTGGGTGTCCTACTAAAACCCCAAACAATATACTCCTTTCAGTGTGGAGGAGCAGAGGCTCGGTTACAAACCAAAGCCTACTTTTAAAAAAGCTGAATCACAAAGCTGCTCAAGTTTTTCAAAGATTTCTAAATATAATAATAAATGGAGGCTTGACCTGAGCCTGATGTTTTCAAATAACATTTTAATTTATACCAATGTTACGAATGACTTTTTTTTTTTCCAGTCTGTAAAAAATTGTATATACAAACCTAAACATTTATTTTTCTTATAAGCACTTACTGAAACCTGTAGATGAACAGGCCTCTAATTGATGTGCAGCTAAACCTAATCGCTTAATGATCATGCATTCCAGGTTCATATGATTCAATCTGTGACCAAGTCAAACCCCCTGCTCCCTTGTTTAATTTAGATAATGAGGCATGCTCATTGCTTTGATTAAAACATCAGTGAGTGAAATCGAATTAAACAAAGTAAACTAGCACACTGTAAGCCATTCTGTTAGTGTTAGCCCATTAGACATCCCATCACTGTTGGATGCATTTAACTGACAGCGTTAACGTGTGGTAGGTCATCTCAGTGCTGAGCTCATTATTCTCAGCAGCAACAAGTTAAATAGTGAACGGTAATTAGAGTCATAATAAGTATCAAAAGATACCAATTATTTTTTTAAATGTGTCCATTGCTTATTTATGGTACTTAAACAAACTGAATCATAAGTCCCCAAAACAACCATCACTTATGTGAAATAGAGACCTGCAATTAGCTGGTTTTTCTGAGAAATAAAAACCTTAAAAAGGTTGCCTAAGTCTATGCTGCTATAGACTTAGGCCGATGGAGGACATTAAAAATGTCCCCCTCTCTTCTACATTCTACTTAACTCTCCTATTTTGCATTACCTGCTATTTGAACTTTTAATTTCATGTTCTCTCTATTGTTTCTCCTCATAGTAGCCATATTTGGTCTGGTGCTCTCTTTAGCTGTGACACCATCCCAAAGGGAGATATCAGCTGGGCTACTATTTTTAACAAAAATTGTTGGTGATACGGTTGGCCATGTTTTTAGTGTTTAGCCCTGTTTCTCTCCTAGAGACAGCTGAGACACAGATAGCTGTGTTTCTTTCCCAGAACCCCCGTCGGTCATGAAAGATGGCTACTCACACTGAAAACCAAGTTTTAAAAATTTACCAAATCCACTTCTTTTCAAACATGCTACAGTATAAAATGAGTAATAGAAGCTGGTATGATTCATGCAACATCTGAATCGGCCGATTCTCAAAGCTGAAATATTGATATTGTATCAGAAATTAAAAAGTTGCATCGGGACATCCCTAAAAGCAACATGCTGGTGGAGATTCTCAGTTATCCAGGTCATTGTTATTCCAAAAAACGTTAAAAAAGTTAACAAACAAACCACTTGATTTTGTTTTCCAAGTTGAAGACGTTTCGCTTCCTGGGTGGAAAGCGAAACGTCTTCAATTTGGAAAACAAAGTCCAGTGGAAATCTGATTTTTTACTTGTTTTTTAACTTTTTTAACTAGAACCAATAGCTGTTGTTTTGATATTTGGCCTTATAGATGTTGACAATCTTGGTTGTAGAAGGAATAAACTGGAATGCAAACTTTTTTTGTTTTTACCCATACAGCCAATCTGCCCACAAACTGAAGAAAAGTTTCCAAGCCGAGAAAATCAGGCACTACATATATCTCACATCGCACATAGTCTTTTCTACTTTGCTTCTCACAATAGCCAGAATCTATTTTAGAAGTGACTGCTGATAAAATATTAAAACCAACAAAACACTGGTGCAAAAAAAGGCAATATAGCTGTCAATAGTTGGAACAGAGAGATAGTGTAGCCAATGACACTAAGGAAAATCACTCTAGTTTTAAAGCAGCCCACGCTTCCCTCACTGAGTCCAGCGAGGCTATAGTGAGACAGACTTTCTTCTTGTCTGGTGTTGCCAATGTGGGAAGTGAAATAAATGTGATTGAAATCTGTTGGGGCTTCCCCATTTGTCCTACTTTACTGTTTTACCCCCGCAACAGACTGCACATTTATTCCTTGCTGGCATGCCAAACATACTAATGCTCGTCTTCACAAAGTCACACATACATAACTGCTAATGTAACTATATATTTCACAACACATATGCTTCTGTACATCCTTCAGCTGCATAAAAAAAAAAAAAAAAAAAAAAAAAACTTAAATGAAATCAAAATATTAGATATTTTTTGTTTTAGTATCTGAAAAGAGATTAGGTTTCATTTATTCTGAACCGGGCAATGCTTAGTGAATGTTTGGGATGCCAGTCATTTCAAAGAGAAACTGAAGAGTTTCATCATTACAGTATTACCCAGCAATGATATCTAGTAAATATTTTTCTCATTGTGACGCATAGAAGCAACTAATCTAAAAAATGGAACAGTCTTAGCATGAGGGGTAACAGAATTGTAATCCTTTGTGTTTTAAGCATAGACATATTTAAACTAATTAGCTCCAGTCATCCACTGTATTCTGCTTTGTCATGAAGGCTGCATTAGCATGTTGCTCAACTCCCAAACTCAGATTTACATTCTTGCCATAAACCATTGTGAGTAAATGTCAGCCCTTCTTGTGATTCTTGTCATGCTTCATCCTTTCCGATGCACAAGACAATGTCAGTACACTAATCATTTTGCTTTACATAGTAGAAGTTTTAAGATTTCACTCCTTAAAGGTAAAATCTATCACACAAAACAACTGGAGTTGAGCGGAAAAGCTCTTTTTATTTGTTGGACATAGGTCCATGCTTTGGAATGAGTGGTATGATCAATGATCAACTGTCATAAAACGTGTTTCTTGAAAGTAAAAAATGAACCTTAAGCATAAGCTACTTTAAAGTTGGACAAACAAAAGGTGTATTCTATTAAAAGCCAAAAACAAAGACCTTCACTCTGAATTTGGCCAAGCTGGACGATGGAGGGACAATGCTGTTACTTTGAAATGTACGGTGCTTTAAAAAACTTCCTATATCTCCACGTTGGGGCTTTCCTGAGACCACCTTCTTCTGATGGTCTCTTTATGGTTCTGTATGATGAGATTCCTGGTTTGCCATTCAAACTTGGATGAAAATAAATGACTCACCCAGAGAGGGTTTTTCTCCTGTTGTTTAGTCTGAGTTGCGTACTTCTGCCATCTGAACTCTTCATTAAGAATGTGATCCCACCTCAATCTGACACAGCTACCAGGTGTATCCTGCAAGGCTGAGCCAGACACCCTCCCAGGCATTGCATTATGGGATGTAGTAGAGTAAGCTGATGTCTTTTTCATTAATGCAAGAATCCCTATACAGCTTATAAAATATCCTCTTGAAATCCATTAAGCACTCCTCTACTAATATATATTTTTTTCTACAATAGCAACCTGGAAAATAAAAGTAAAACAGCAAATACTTCTTTCTTAAAAATGAGTGAAAGTAGAGCCTCTTCCTGCTCACGTTTCAATGAAAACCCCAAGTCTAATCCTTCTAAACTGATTCCAAAGCTGAGTCAAACGAGAACTGTTCAATAGTTGTTGCCATCTTCCTTGTTGTGCTTTCTACAGTGTCGCACAGCTTTGTCGTCACGTCCTCAAAACCCCGCCCGCTTTGCCTCCAGAAATTCAAACGGCATCTCTGCATTGTGATTGGCCCACCAGTTCTAGGGCCTGGGACATTGATCGAGGCTAGACCACTCGCAGGCAAAAATTATTTTGGCTTCTGGCGGGTGGGGCTAGTTTTCTAGGCTTCCATTCTTCCATAAGTGTCCACAGATTAAAAGTAATCCAGCATATTCATAATAAAAATATTAGTTGATTAGAAAATCACCCCATAACGTCCGGTTGTTGACAACAGAAAAGTTGGCTGGTCTTAGCTAATTCTCAGTATCTATTTACTACTACTAAAATTTAGTAATACTTATTTCCTCAGTTGTTGGCCCTCGATTTTTGGTATGGTTCTCTTACCTACAAGACAAAAGTGTCCACATCTTTTTATGACACGATTTGAGCCAGATACAGTTGCTGAAATCTCACTTCTTGTCACTTCCTGTCAGCCAGTGACGCACCGAGTAGCATGATACTACTCCTCATAGAGTCCTGCTGTTATTGGTTAAGACAACTCCAAGCTGAGTGTTAACAGTGGCCCTATTTTTTTTTTTAAGTTTGGACGCTGAATTTGTTTTATTACAATGCCTAAGGCTGAAAAAAATAAAATAAAATACAGCTCAGAAAAGGCACTAGGGCTTATTTTAGCTTGTAAAGGAGCAGTTTCACTAACTTTTATAGATTTTTATTTAGGTGTAATTTCTACATTTTGTCATATACACTGATTCTAAAAAAAAAAGTTAAAAATACTTGCTTCATAAAGGTTTTGTGGTCATCAAAATGCTGTTATTCTATGGGTCAAATAGTACAGCAAAGCATAGTAAAAGCATTTGTCATGTTTGAACTGATGCAGCTTGGTCTGTGTTCATTACTCTACTATTATATATCAGAAACTAGAGAGTGTTAGCTTTCAAATAATGTATTGCATATGTAATTTGGGCTTACAGTTCCTAAGTTATTTGCTTTTCCATTTGGGCATGCAAAATAGGCGAGGATTTCCCTAAATGTAAAATATTGACTTATTTGTTAAATAGAAGTTGTGGTTTTATTGTCGTGAAAAGTCGATGCAATCAGCTGGTTTTCCTTAGATAGAAAACCTTGAGCCTGTCTGATTGCATGATCTGGTTGGATTGTCTCTGTAAAGTGCCTTGAGGTGACATGAGTTGTGAATTTGCACTATATAACCTGAACTGAATTGAATAGTTCCCTTTATATATAGTTGCTAAGTATTTTTTTTTTTAGCTGTGACGAGGGGAAGGCAGAACCCCATACTTTTATTCCTCGAACCAAATTGTAGGATTGTGATACCTTGCTCGCTCCGTTCACCATCTGTTGAAACCTTTTGAGCTCGCCAGACTACCAAGTGTCACATTACGACCCAGCTGGCTCAGCCCGGCAGAGCTGTAATCCCTGCCTAATCTGAGAAAGCTTTGCGTCCAATCAATGAATGCGCTGTACGTACATGAGGAGGCAGAAAAACACAACAAATTTACACACATAAGTAGAAAAATCAATGCAGGGAAATGAGATGATGAAAGGAATCTTGTACATTTAGGCTTGCGAGGATTAGTATTTGTTGCCTAACGAGCATGTGTTTTTTTTTTTTTTTTTTTTTTTGCTGTTTTATCTTAAACACAACAGTATATACTCCAGTTAAAAACATTTCCATTACTTTTTTTGAGTTAATCTTTAGCTGATAAGTGATGGAAATAAAGATGTAAAGGAACCCATTTTATTCGTACAGGAACTGCAAAACAAAAAACTTTTTTGTGATCTATAAATATGTGAGGCTTACAGTATATTGCCAAGACTGTTGTGTATCTGCTTTGCACTTTAGAAATGTAATAGATGTACAATTTTTCCATCATCTCCACTGTGCAGTTGCTCAGTCTGTGCCAGTGAAAATTCTCAGAGAAGGGATAGGTGCAAGAAAAGCTTGTATTTATTTAACCATGAGGGGGGAAAAAAAGACTTTAATCTTTCTTCAATAGATGATACGTAATATCACACAGAAGAATGCTAAGAAAAATAGGCAATATGCTAATTAAATAGATGTGGCATGAAAAATACTTGATTAATTATCTCTATGGCTAAACAAAGTGGCAAAGAAATCTTTTATTTAAATTTAGTAGACATCAGTATCAAGTTAGCAAATATTTATTGAGTACAAGTCCATCCATTTCTTCCACTTTATAAAGGGGCTAGGTCGCGGATGCAGCAGTCTAAACAGAGATGCTCCTCCAGCTGCTCTGGAGGGACCCCAAGGCAACACCAGGCCAACTCAGAGACATAGTCTCTCCAGCGTGTCCTGGGCCTTCCACAGGGCTTCCTCCAAATGGGACATGCATGGAACACCTCCTGAGAGAGGCGACCAGGAGGCATCCGGAACAGATGCCCGAGTCACCTCAACTGGCTCCTTTCAACGTGAAGGACCAATGGTTCTACTCTTAGCTCCTCCCTGGTAACTGAGCTCCTCACCCCATCTCAGAAAGGAAAGGAAAGGACGCTAATTCTGGCCACTTGTATTCACGATCTTGTCCTTTCGGTTATTACCCAAATCTCATGACCATAGGTGAGGATAGGAATGTAGATTCATCAGTAAATCGAGAGCTTTGCCCCCAGACTCAGCTCCCTCTTTTTCATGACAGTCCGATACAGCAGCCGCACGTTCCATCCATCCTTCACTCGTGAACAAGATCCTGAGATACTTGAACTCCTCCACTTGAGACAAGGACTCTCCACCGACCTGAAGAGGGAAGTCCACCTTTCTCCGGTGGAGAACCATGGCCTTGGATATAGAGGTGCTGATCCTCATTCCGGCCTGTTCATGCTCTGCTGCAAACCGCTCCAGTGCATCCTGAAGGTCCTGATTTGATGAGGCCAACAGGACAACATCATCTGCACACAGCAGAGATGATATCCTGAGGTTCCCAAACCGGACACCCTCCGGTCCCTAGAAATTCTGTACATAATTGTAATGAAAAGAACCGATGACAAAGGGCGGCCCTGGCGGAGACCAACATGCACCGGGAACAGGTCTGACTTACTGCCGGCAATGCAAACCAAGCTCCTGCTTTGGTCATACAGAGAACAGGCAGCCCTTAACAAAGGGCCCTGGACCCCAGTCTCCCGTAGGACCCCAGAGGGCACCACGAGGGACACGGACGCTTTGGACGATCTGAATGAAA
Source organism: Cyprinodon variegatus (assembly GCF_000732505.1). Taxonomy (NCBI): domain Eukaryota; kingdom Metazoa; phylum Chordata; class Actinopteri; order Cyprinodontiformes; family Cyprinodontidae; genus Cyprinodon; species Cyprinodon variegatus. Next base: position 390,025 of record NW_015150767.1, on the reverse strand, counting down.
AGACGTGGAGTTCCTTGTGTACAGATAAGGCCACGTTCACCATTCTAGGTTAAATGCTACAACCGAGAACCAAAAATCTGTCTGATCGGGTAAGGGTCAGATTTGTTTGTTGGCTAACAACAGTGTTAGTTGGCTCTTGTATTGCAGGATCTCAGGACTCACTCAGAGAAAGATCAGACACTTTCAACTGACAAGGAAAGTTTGTGAGAAGGGCAGGCTGAAAGCAGCATCAGTACCCGGTCAGTCTGGCAATGCTCAGACTCTGCAGCAAACTAATCACAGAGCAGTAGGTGGGACTTTACACTTGCACAAAAATTACATTTAAACACAGCGCTTTTCTGCAACAATATCAGTAAAGACTGCTGCCTCAACGAAGCAATGTTTTAAAGATGCCCTTTAATAATATGTCCCTAAAACGCCGAATACATCGTTAAAATTTCAACAACTAGAAGCTGTAAGAGCTTTTCCACATCCGTAGTTACCTGATTGGGTCCAACCCTGGTCCTGTCTTTGAAATCAGCTCCTTTTCAGACTGACACGATATTACCCTAAAATATGATCTAATGGATTTCAATTTTATGTAATACTTGGGTTAAAAGTTACGCAGTGTATCTTTTAATTGTCCTTTTTCACAATTTTTTTTCAAACTTAAATTTTTGTTTAAACTGAAATTTTTTTAACTAAAAATATGTTAGCAAGTAAAAGATTTTACTCTTTTTGTTACCAAATTCGGGATACATTTTGGGCTGAAGAGAGAATAATCACTCTGACCTGATGCTAAATCCATGTTTAATAGGTAAAACAAACCTGTAACATATATTTTGTTCTCTCTGCAGTAAATGTTTGTTAGATTAATTAGCTAATTTGAAATCCTGTTTACACGTCAAAGTTTGCTGGTGTTAAAATCCATTAAAAAATAAATCAGAAATTAAAGATGAAAAAAAAGCAATTTGATCATTTCACCAGTTCTCTTCTATTATCTTTACGTTTTGTTTGCTCCTCTCAGAGAAAATGATCCACCTGCCTTGATTGTGGTTTCTGCCTGTGTTGTGACATGCAGTTGGCATCGACCCTTATTTTACCACACCACTCTAACCACAGATAGAACCCCAACTCCAGAGACAACTGCAGCTATGGCAGCTCTCTCTGTGGTGCGGTCCCATAAATGACTGCTGCTGTGAAAGCCTAAGTCTTTGTGGTGTGAGACTGCCCTTGCAGAGATCCTCAGGCGAGGGGAACTGGCTCTGTCAAAGCCTCTCAGCAACACAGGCGGAGCTGCATGTCAACACTCAAAAGTGTTGTGGATGTCTCAGAAACTGACATGCTATTATTGGACATTAACAACAGAAGAAAGGCTGTAAAATCTTTTTTCAACTAAACTCTCTTCTATTCAGTTTGTTTTAACTACCTACGGCAACACATTCAGTTTATCTCTATGTGCTACACCTTTTTTGTGACAAACTGTATTTTAGGAAAGAAAACACTGAAAAATGGCAGTTTTCCTCTTGTCACTGAGTATATGTAACCTTTCTTTATATTCACACCCTCATTTAAGCTGTTCCTTCATGCACCAGTTTGCATTTTTAAATTTTAATTCTGTTAAATACTGCCTTTAACATTTCTTGACCTCTTGCAGCATCTTAATGAATTTTAAGGAAAGCTAGCCTTGCTTCTTTCTCTAATGATATTCGTCTGTATTGTATTGCTGCAGCTCTTGCTGTATATTTAGGGAAAACCTCTGCACACTGGATTATTTTGCCATCTCTAACAGGTTTTCATTATAAGACCATTTCCCATTTTACTGTTAAAGAACAGCATCCCCATAGCATGATGCCACCCCCACCATGTCTGACTGTGGGGATGAAGTGTTCAGAAAGATTTTTAAATTTTCCATTGCACATAGATTTAACTTCCACATTTTCGTATTGACTATTAAATAGCTCATAGGATGCAGAAAAATGCAGGTGTTTTCTTCTTGTCACTCCAGTTATTGTTGAATAGCATCTGCGCAAATGAGCTCCATCACTGCAGCTCCTCCAGTGTTACCACAGGCCCTTAGGCTGCTTCACCAATTGATTATTTGTTTGCCAAACTTTAAATTTAGTTGTATGGCCATACCTAAGTGCAGTAGTCTGGGATCTGTGACATGATCTATTTTCATTCTATTCTTCTTTTCAAATGATTTAACCACGCTTTGTTAAAATACCAAAATATTGGAAAACTGCTTCATAACATAATCCTGCCCTAAACTTTTCTTTCTCCCAGACCATCTGCTTTGCTCCTTCATCTTCAGGATGTTTTTTACTAATGTTCTTTCACAAACCTCTATTGTATGGAGTTAATTTTGTTTTGTAAATAGAAATTTGAAATAAAAGCAACCTAGAAATGAACTTTGAAGAACTTCTTAATCAAAAAACGGTTCTGATAGTAACTGTGCTGTTTTCTAACATTTTAACGTTCAATTTTCTTTGTCATATTTTTTTAAATGTTCATTATTTCATATTCTATTTTTTTTCCCAAATTAAATTTTGTTTCACAGCTTTTTATAGGTTTTATATATCGTTACATTTTGTTTTTCAAATTTCTCTGTTTCAGATCGACTTTTACAAATGCTTTTATTTTCAAAAACGTTTTACAGATCACATTATCCTGACTTTAGCAGTGGTCTTTCCTCCCGTTTACTGTAAGGGGCAAAATCTCATTTCTATTGTTCTGCTGGATGTTAGCGAAAATATTTTCATTAGTTAATGTGCAAATTAAGAGTGAGCATTTGTATTAGGCTTTCGAAAATGATCTGCTAAAAGCAATGTGAAAAGAAAAGTTCAATTCGTATTGCATTGCTGGAATTCTTGCTGTATATTTAGGGTCTCAATCTGAGAATCTGAAATTTGAAAAAATACTAATATACTAATAATTTAAGAAATAAAAAATCTCGAAAAACGAAAAAAAAGTGAAAAGATCTAACAAAAAAAATAGAAAAGTGAAATTTCTTCGTTTGCAACAATAATGGAAGCAAATTAACTCCATACAGGTGCCTTAATAGAATATCTGGATCTATACTGAGATCAGAGCTCACCTGTGTGTAAACCGTTCTCTAAACAGGTGTTTATCTCAGCATTTCCGACTGAGGAGGGCTGAATGCAAATACAAACATTCATCATATTCTTCTTGCAAATAATAAACAAAAAACAAACTTTCTTCATCTTAAATACACTTTAGATACTAGTTGCTTTGTTACATAAAATCCTGATAAAACAGTCTTAAAATGTGAAGCCCTGTAAAGTGAGAAGGTTGTGAATATATCAGTGCCCTGCACACTTTTAAACGTTGGACTATGGTAAAGACATTCCAACAAGCTGCTTCAATTACCTCCTGCTGAGGCTAAACCCATTTGTATCTCTTAGCTTCCATTAGGCTGCTAAATACATCCCCCCCCCCCCCCCCCACACACACACACACACACACACACATACACACCCCTACATATAAACACAGCAGAGTAAAGTTTAAGAGGCAGATTTGTTTGCAGTTGTTTTCTACTTAATGAAGTGTGTAAACGCCACTTTCGTTCCCATTATTTGCATGGACATAAATCGTCATTTCTTCAACATTTCGAAATCTGCAGCTCATTGACTGCTTTGCTCAGCATTCAAAAGGTGACAGGTATGCCAACTAAAGAAGCATAAATCAACACCAAAAATGCAATCAAGACAGCTACGCAAACATGTCAGCCCCCATTAAGCTTTCAAGCTCACCTCAAGCCTCCATGGTTGACTGATGTGGCTGGCTTATGATGGATTAGCAGACCAAACAACAAAATCTGGCTGATGACTTTCTCAAACGGCGAATGAGCACCTTGTTGTTTGGATTCAAACACGTCGGATTAGGTGGCAGAGAGGGGGCGGAGCTCGGCGGATTCAGCAGTGAGCTGGTTGACAGGTGAGCCAATCATTAACTAAAGCATTCTCTGCAAAGGATCAGTTAATTTTACTGAGATTAGACGTCAGACGATCAACTGTTTTTATTTGATTCAACTACTGACTCATGTTTATGAATTATAACAGATGAGAGAGGATCCATATTTAGGGAGTACTCTATTTCACTGGGTAAAAAAAGGAAAGAAAACCTTATCTGCTCATAGTCCACAAAATGTCCACTTAAACATTAACTGGAAACAAAAATAAGGTTTTCTTTGTGAAGTGTGGGAGAGGTAGTTAATACTTTACTCAGAGGTTTGTTTTCTGGTTTAAAGGGATTTAAAGATGATGAGAATCCTTTGGAGCACAGGAAGATAATGTAATTACAAATTTAAAATATGGCCTAAAACACAAATTACTTCATTGTAAGCCACCTTCAAGGGAAAAATCCTACTTTTTGAAGTGAGGCTCTTGTCAGGGATCTGCAGAAGAGAGACTTCATGTGTTAAACCGCAGTTAATAAAATATTCAGTGTAAATGATTAACCTTCGACATTTTGGGAAGGGTTTCACTAAGAGACCCAAAGCGACAACATGTTTGCCTCTCCATGACAAAACACCTCCCTCTCTGACCACAAGGCCATCGCTTCCCCCAATCTAAATATATATAAACTGCCTGACTGAGAAAAAAGTCTTAACTAAGTTAAGGGATGCCAGCCTCCAATTGGATAATCAAAGAAAAGGCAATCATCTTTCAGCAATTTAACCCTGTGTTAAGAAATGGAAAATGTTCAAAAAGAGTCAAACCACTGGCCTACATCAAGAAGAGAGACAGCAGAAACTAGAGACAGAGCGATACTTTGCCCTGATGATGTTTTTGGCTGATATTTTTTCTTATTTCGCTGTATACATGCACCTTTTCAGATTCATTAGCGCATTCAGCAGCCATGCCAGAAAATCATGTAAAGTGCATTAATTGCCATTCCCTCCATTTACCATCCATTGTTAATGTTTCTTTGGTTTGTAAAATAATTATTCTTCTTTTGTTTAAATTGAGGTGTTGGTAACGTTTATTGAAATGTTAGTTTGAAATGTGTAAATGGAGGAAAAGAGGTTAATACTGGTGTAAAACACAACCAGCCTAGAAAAGATTGACAGCGTAAATCTGGGATTGGTTAAACTGTTGTCATAATAATTAGAATTTGCATTGGCCTAGAATAAAAAAATAAATAATTGGTAATTTTTTTGTCAGAAACGGCTAAAACTGGATTAGGAATTGTAAAAGCATTTAAAACCAGGCACATTGTGGGGATCTATGAGGAGAAATGTGTTCAGAAAAAGTCTTGAAATGATCATGATTGGCCAAATCCAGTCAAAAAAAACAAAAGCAGAACTCAAGGCTCTGTTTAATGGTGAAAGGACACAGAATGGGAAACAAACTAAAGGGATTGGGACTGAAGACTCCTACTCAGTTAAGCTAACTGGGGAAGTAAGGCTATGATTTGTTAAGGAAGATAAAGATTGGAATTTGGAGCAATGGAGGATCATGTGGTCCAGATTTCCCCTGGTCCAGAGAGATGGGAGCAACAAAACCTTTTTCTTTTACTGCTAATGTCATTAGAGACTCTGAGGCCTATAAACAGCAAGTTGTTCAGAAATGCTCCTTTTTTTATTTACACCCAAAACTGTAATTCTGTTGTATTTCATTATTACTTTGGAATATGTCCATGGGCGGTCCTAGATAGGGGCCAACAGGGGCCAGGGCCTCTGTAGAGCCAGTCCTGATCCCTTCTATGGCCATGGATTGGTAGAGAAACAGTAACTACTTCATCCCCTAGATTAATTTTCTTTTTTATCATTACAATTTTAATTTAAAGATGGCTTAATAAACTGCTTCCTTTCAACTTCACCGGTATTGTGATAAGATCACTGTTTTCATCTGGTAGGGTAGAACCTGTAGCTCCAGAGACAAAAGTACTTGATATATAAAACATTGAATTATTGCCCTTATTATTGTTTTATTATTCTGTTCTGTGCCCCTGTGAAAAAAAGACATTCTTTTAGGAGAGTTTGTTTTAAGGCCACTTTTTTTATTTTCTATTATCATATTTTAGTTCTCTGAGACAAGCTGTCTTATTACCAGATATCTTAGCTCACCCATAATTGTTTTCTTCTATTGCTAAAAACAGAAATTCGGAAGAATTCCTTTAAGAAAAAAGGTTTTTGGCCGTCCCCTACAGGTATTCAGTTTGTTGCCTTGTATCTGAGGCACGCTGGACGCGGCTTTACTCGGCTAAATGTGATCAGGCTACAAGTGGAACATTGGGAGTGAGTCAGAGTACAGGGAGCACAGGGGGAGTGAATAGCAGCGGTTAGTTTGATTTGAAGCTTGGGGCAGTTTCCTGGATTCCTGGGTTCTCTCTCTCTCTGGACGAGCTAACAGGTCAATGACCTGCCCACTGGTCTAAAGTATGACTCACTTATCGGCCTCCCTCCCATGCAGACCACTCCTTCCACTTCCACAGCTTGTGAACACCCACAGACATACAATATACAAAGTCTATGCTTCAGACTGTCATATTTTTCCTCCGTTCGTTTTAAAGACCTCATTATGATCCAAGACCCATGAATCATTAGAAATAACTACTAGGGGTGAATTAGTATTCTGCTGGCTGAGCTGCAGCCGCCTTCAGAGGTTAGAGGCTATTAGAGTGTCCGACAGAAACACGGGAGTGGGCAGAGGTCCGATCTCCCCTCAGAGAATCAGGATTGATGGAGCTGATTTGACATCATATCTACAAAAGGAAGTGATAGTAGTATTAATGTTATTCAGATGGCTGTGACTGTGAGGGGGGAAACAGGAAAAGATCACTCACCTAAGGGCTTCCTCTGGGGGATAAAGATGGTTATAATTCAATAGACTGCCTTTAAGCTCAACAATGTCTGTTTAGAAGGAATCCAGGCTGACATAATGACCCATACCTGTGAACCTGCACCACCTCCTGCAGCCCAACAAACCACATTAACTCCTATTATCCTGCACAGGCCAAACCGGTTTTACGATTAGGATAACATTCCAGACAGGCCTGTTCTCTCACAAACCTCTTTGGGAAATACTGAAATCCTTTTCACCTACGCCGTATTGGGAAAGACGAAGAATGCACTGAACTATTTAACTCAGTGGAGCAACAAGCTGATTTAATGGCAGTGAGAAGTATCCAAAGAGAAATCCAAATTCAGCAAGAAATATTTATTTTCTGTATTTACAGAAAAGCAAATTCAGACACTTTTTTAGCTTATTTAAAGTCCAAAGCTGTGAAAATGAGACTAAATGAAATAGTGGCACTGTACCTGCATGGACCATGGTAAAAAGGATATCCAGGGTGAGGTATGTGGTTGCAGTAGCTCGACTGATTCCACATGATGCTCCTGTTCCAAGTAACGATAGTTCACAAGTGCTCAGGATGTTTCCTCTATTTCTAGTGCTGTGGAATGAGACTCCGGCTGCCTGGAGGCACGTTAATCAGCGCCACTTGTTTTGAATTTCGATCGGCTCCATGAGAAGAGAGCTAGAGGTGTCGACGGGTTTGAAGGCAGACGCGACGAGGTGAGAGCGTGAGCCGCGGTGCTGAATCCAGCCAGGGATGAGATGATGCCGGTGAGTCAGGTCTGGACACCTGGAAACGACTCGTCTTGCTCAGCAGAGTCTGGGAAGACCGCCTCAGGAGAGGTGTGAAATCATAGGTTACTGCCTTCGTCCTGCAAGCAGCCAGTCATTTCCCCTTACCTTCCAGGTGCAGTCAGGATACTGGATGCCTCCGAGACCATGTGATGAAGCATGTGTCATCACCTGAAGTCATTCAAAACAAACCAGAGTTTTCAGCTAACAGGCGTAGATTCCCATCCGACAGACTTCAAGATAAACCAGAGCTTTTTTTAATAGTCTCTGACATCAATTACGAGCAGTTTATACCATCTTCTCAACAAGTCTTCTTTCTCTAAACTTCCCAGGTGACACAGCCCGTCTCTCAATGATAGCAGTATGTAAAATCCACAGGGTTCCTCTACTGCATCCACCTTTCCTCTGAGACAGCTGCCGCCGTCACAAGCGTTTATTCTCCAGATTACAGGATCTCCCGTCGGCAGCGGCAGTGAACAGAGCTGATCAACTGAGCGCAGAAACAGAAAGGAAGGGAGAGGGAGAGAAAGGCAGGATATGGCAGCGGGAGAGAGAATCAACCAGGAGAGAGAGAGAAAGAGAGAGCAACGAGGAAGAGGTTATCAAAACGGAGCTGCGTTTTCTTTTCCCGCGAAACAGTCATCTAGCAGGATACACACTGCTGGAGGGGGGGTGTGCACTAAGGCTAGATTATACCAAAAACAGAAGAACGTATTGCTATGTAAATGTTGCCACCTTTAAATGATCACTAATGGTGACCTCTTTACAAAAAAAAAAAAAACATTTTACACTGTCCCAAACTAGAGGGACAGTGTAAGAGGAAAATGCCCTCTGTAAATGACAGACTGGTTAGTAAAGTTTGTTTGGGTTAAGTTACACATGTTTAACAGAACTTACTGACAAGCTCTTCTAATATGATATCATCATCATAATATCTCAGCTGTTCAGGGAACCACGTCTCTAAATGACACGGCTGTGTGCATGAACCTGACTGAAGGAGCAGGTGATCAGCAACTTTAGGTTGGGTTTACACAGGAAATTCCTAGCAACTCAAAAGTAAAAATAGTCTTATGCAGGAAGTTACCAAGTGCCAATGTTTAAAAAGATATTGGAGTCTAATAGGGCGGCTGGAAGTACTACAGCTTGATACACCAGATACAGCATTGGGACTTGCTCAACAGCCGGCCGTGACGTCACAAACCGGTAGGTAGCAGTAGTGTTCTTTGACAAACATGGATGTCTCCTTTAAAGCACATTCAGAGGAAATTACTGTTAACTAAAAACACTTATCATTTATTGAAAAGTATGTAATAATACCATACTTTTGTACTTTCAGAAGTTGTTATTCTAAAAATGATAGGACGTTTCCTTTAATGGAAAGATTTCTGTCAGATTAAGGACAGGGATGTTGCGATCCGATGTCTGCATAGACAAATTGGTCCATTATCAGCAAAAAAAAAAATAAAATATATATATATATATATATATATATATATATATATATATATATATATATATATATATCAAACCACATCCACCTGCATGTAAAACCTCGTATATAAACCAGCTAATCGTATCGGAAATTAAAAAGCTGTACGTCCCAATACAGCGATACTATTATTGCAGCACAGATTCTGCTGATACCGATATTGACCCAATACGATAAGACATGAATAATGAATAATCTTAATACTTATGTTATTGTGTAGCATATTAGAAAATGTATGAGAACAACTGAGCCCTTTATCATTGACTGATCAGTTACATAATCTTTAAACTGAAGCAAAGTTGTTCTACCAGCTGGCAGGCTGATTTAATCCAATATTAGTTATACGGTTTATACCAAACCAACTTCAGATATCGGCCAATATTCATGCAATGCCTGTATAGTACTGGAAATGATAAAGTTGTATTGTTACATCCATAATTCATCCCATACACATTCAGTTATCCAGCTCATTCATTTGATCCGACTTAAATTCTTTGCGCCAAATTGTGATAGAATAAACTTTTTATCTAAATGCTTCAATATTGGTATTTTAGGTTTAAGCGGCATTTTTTCTTGGAGTCGCTGTTGTTAGATTTTAGATTTTTCTTTTTCTTGCCCATATGAACAGCCATGGGGTACCAGCATATATATTAATACATTTGAGAAAATTATTATCAGTTTGTAGTACAAAAGTGAAAGATTAAAGTAATGATGATAATTTAAATTTCCTTCTTTCTTCTTAGAAACTGGGATTATTCATATCAACAGGAAAGCTATATTGTTCACTCACTGAGTAACCTCTGCAGAACCTTTTTTCAGCCACACCAGCTTTAATTTTATCTATCCAGACATCTTTAATATATCCTTAATAGGCAGGAAGAAGCCTTATAAGTCATAAATTATTTTTTTTATCCCTCAATTATCTAGTGAATGATGAGGACTTGTTTAATGCTGCTCAGAAGTCTTGGTGGTTAATAAGTAATGTTTTGCGGCTAAATATCACCTTCAGCTGGAGCCACATCACGACTCATCTCTCTTAGTTATCAGCAAAGATATTTATTTATATTCAACCTGTCTGGCTTTCTTAGTATGCATATTACATGAAACGGTTGATTGTAGCCCACTGGTCAGGGAAGTAATTGATTTTCATTGTGTTCTGAATTGTGACTAATAGCATTTCAACTATATGATGAATTTGTATTTAGTTTAGATAAAAATCTCCAAACAAAAGGACTTGACATTTCTCTACAAACTGAACCTGTTTTCCATTTTGTATGTTGTTTTTTTACACCAAATAATCTCTTCTCAGTTTAACAAAGACTGGCTGCTAAAAATAACCATATAATCTTGCCCAAAGCTAACTCACCAGAAAAAGAAAGAAAAAAAATGAAGGACAATGGCTTACTTCACTGGCATCCTTTTAGCTAACTGATAAAGTCTTGTTTGCTGCATGAAAATACACAGTTTCAAGCATGAAAAGACATTCACGAAATATCTAAAGTTGATAAAAACAAATTCAGCTGACTGGTGACCAGCAATTCAAACATTACAGGATCTGATAAGCTCAACAAACCAAAGCACAACCAGATCCCTTCAATAACAAACGAGGTCCAAAGCTTTTTTTGTTAGCAGAGAGGTGTTAAGAATTACGTAGAAGAAACCAAGGATATGCAGCTATTCAAGGTTCATCTGAGGTTCATTCAGGCTGTGTGAGAGAGCAAGCTTTTGAGAGGAAAACAGGAAGGCTAAAGTTCTGGGGGAAAGCTGTTCTGTTTATCAGGTAGACCTTAAATTTCTGGCTATCTGGGAACAAAATGGGTTTTCAAATGTTGGCGGCCTTTCGTCCCTACACTCAAATTTAGAACTCGATACTGGGGAAACAAAAACAAGAATCAACACCTAAAACCATTTTAGATATTTTAATTGAAATGTATCTAAATAATAACGATTTAGAACATAAACTTAACTTGAAATGTCTTAAGTGTTGGCCTGGTGGGTTAGAGCAGTGTGCTTGTGCTCTGACAAGTTTTCAAGTACCCAGTTTGATTCCCAAAGCCTCCACTCTGGCTCCCTGAGCAAGGCCCTTAACCCCTGATTGCTCCCCAGGCGCCACGCATTAAAGGGATTTACATTAACTAGGGCAGGAACATCTGCAATAATGTTTAAAATACTTGTACCAAAGCTTTTCATTAAGACTTATTTTATTATATATTTTTGGGTGAAATTTGGTTTTAAAACCCTTTGGGCTCAACCGGTTTCAATCTAAGCCAAACTGGGGAGTCGACTGCTGTTGCAATATGATGTTAAATGAAACATTATGTTTTGACCAGCGGAGGTCTGACCATCTAAAATCATGCAGCCACTAAAAACATTTTTACTATGAACTTTGTTGTGATCAAAGTAACAACATGAAAGTTCTTCAGTGATAAAGTATAACTAATGCACAAATACGTGCAAAAAGTTATGTTTCATTCATCTTTCAAATCTTGCAGCATTTCACCAACTTACTCCCCGCTTGCATCACTATCCTGTGTGGATTAATAGACTAATGGTTCATGTGAAGGCCTGTGGCACTTTTGCAATCAAACTAGCTCTTCGTTCATTACAATTGATGATATACACAGGGTCTAAAATATGGAGAGAAAGAAATGTCTTTTAAAAAGAACAGAGGGGCTGCCTTTGCCCTTTTGCATTTGGTTGGTTCCTTTTATACTAAATAGAAATAGGACAGATTTTACAGCAAGAGGAGCAACATTTATAGCTATAAAAAAAAATCAACCTAATATAGGGATGTGTGTGGCATCAATTCAATTGGGTTTGCTTGGCTGAGGTAAGGGTGTGGCATGGTTGGGGTCAATTCAAATGACCTCTGATGTTACTACTTGTGGAAATGTATTCAAAAAGCCTTAAGGACTATCATCATCTCTTGGTTAATTGGACTGGAGCAATACGTACTTTTAAGGAGTTGAGAATCCAGAAGGAGAAAGGCAGACAAAAGAAAGGAAAGATGGGTGGACCTAATGTGAGCGAGAGAAGGGAGAGAAGGAGGAAGAAAGTGAGGAGCAAGGGAGGGAGAAGAAAAAAAAGAAGGGGAGAGGTGTAAAAAAACAACGAGGTTGGCGTGTATATCCTTCACTGTTTTGTTGTAGAAATTTCAATCCAGCACAACCTTATCAGGGTAGAAAACACAGGGGACCCTGCTGCTGCTGCATCTTCTCTCTGTCTCTGTGTTTGTTATCCCTGTTTGAAGAGGCAGGTGGACACAATCCGCCCCCGCACAGACGCATTCAAACAAGAGCCGTGTTCCACATTTTCAGCAACGCCGTCTACAGAGGTGAGGAAAACTTAAAGGGACATTATTCCAGCTTATGCACATTCGAACACATGCAGACGAAGAGAGAACAATACCCCACACCACCACAGGAAAACAAGAATGGTCCAAACCAACAAACATGCACACAGCCTTCAGCATAGATGCAGAAGATGTCGCCTTGCAGACATTTGACAGCTGTGTTGAATCATTATGTCAGTGGGTGTGATGGCAAGAGTGCGATTGGGCCTGTGGTTCGGCTTATCTGGGTTTTACAGACTGAACCCCCATCGCAGCTGTTTTTAAAATGCACAAACACATTCTCCAAACACACCTTGACTGGCTAAAACCTGTTCAAGGTCACCGCTGAGCTTCCAGCTAAGAAAATTCGTAAAAAAAAAAACACTTTTATTTTGCCCCCGGAGCAAATATGAACCAGCAGAGAGGGCAGATTAACCATTCAGTAACTCTAGATTTCCATTTCAAACTCTCATCTTGAAGCTGATTTTGTATTTAAGATTGTTTTCTTCAGCAATTCCATGAAATGAAGGCAGACGCAGCAACAATCACAAGACATTTCCATCAATCGTCTCCTTACTGACAGCTCTGAACATTAAAAAAAACAGCATGACCAAAGTAAAAAGCTGGGCGAGCTTCCAATATCAGTACTGCCTGCTTCTACATGTAAATTCAACAGGATGTAGAAAATACTTCTCAGGTACCTCAACATGTCAGCGCTGCACCTTGATGCAAACCACATCCCGATGTTGGATCGAGAGCACAATGAACGTCACAATTTATGCTATGTTCAAGAAACAAGTTTATTACAATCATAGCAGCCAAATATATAAAATATGTGTCCTGTGAGGCTACGTTCTATACATTTGTTGTATCAAGTGTTGATTTGAGCCACTGGGGGGTTTCAGCCTCTCACCTCTGAACTGTGACATCATCAAGGCTTTTCCATCCACACAACCAGCCCTCACTGCATGCTCTCCTCTTTTTGCCCCAAAGAGATTAATGTGGGTAAATGTTCCAGTATAAAAAACAACCATGTTGGGTTTAAAGCCTCTTAACTACAGTTCTCCAAAAATATCGATATTCAAACACTGTAACTGGATGTTTTTTTTTAACTTTTTTGGAATTGTGGTATTGATACTAAAGGCGATTGTTTTTTTTTGTTTTTTGTTTTTACAGATTTTTACTACTGTTAATTTTAGATTTCTTGAATTTAGATATATAGATTTATTTGCCAACCAATGGAGTTGCCATTGGTGTCTGAGTTGAGCCTCCACACATTCATAAAATCCTTCTTGAGTATTACGCTTCGATTGTTTGCTACGTTGGACTGACTTAACATGGAGGTGCTTGATGTCACATCCACCGGACCATGCAGTAACTTTCCAATCAAAGTAAATCCAGGAAAATAGATAACAGGCTGATAGACGCTGAACTACTGAGGTGTGAGTCTGCTCATCAAATGATGTTTTAGTTGTAAAATAATTAAATAAAAAGGATATTTTAACAATATTCTTAGCACAAACCTACAAAATGTCACTTTAAATGAGGGGAGTTGTTAATGTTTATAACAGTATGTTTTTAATTGTAATTTTTCTTATCCCCTTGGTATCAGAATTGCTATAGATTATTGAATATTTTCCTGTGTATTGATATAGAGTTGGTGATGGAGAAAACCCTCTTAGCTCAAACCTGCATCTCAGAGGCCAAGAGTTAGATTTCAACTTTATTTTAGCACCCTTTTATTTTTCTTACTTCAGTCACTTCCGGGTGGAACTCTATATTATAGTATATAATATTGGTTTTCTTACCAGGACCTAAATCAGTCAAAAAACATCAAACTTCATCAAAACAGTTATAAAAGTGATCATGTTATCTCTAGCTGCAAAATAAAATAAAGTGCTGCAGAGAGAAAACATTTATGAAGGTATATTTAAAAAATGCAAACTCTAGTAAATAAATTAGTAAATAAATATATCAGTGTGTGTCCTTGTCTATTTGTGTGTCTGAACGGTGGAGGGACATTTGTGACCATCTCTGGGGAACTTTGATCCAGATTCTTCCATCTTCAGCCACAAACAGACATTCCAACTATTAATACACATCCTCTCATCTTTTTGCCCTCTTCGTACATCTATCTATAGCCTGACACCACAGATCAGACACATCTCTGAAAGGATGGATCTGATCCAGACTCTAAAACATTAGTAAAAGCAAAAAGTTTCCATGAAAGATTTAGATTTGAAGTGATCTCCTTCATATGCATATCGCTGTGTGCCGCTGGATAAGGAATGTAGGCAGAGAAAGATGCATCTTGTCAAATTCTGAACCTTTAATGCAACAATTCAGGGATGTCACACTTTTTGGCACCACAAGCCTTCCTTTTCCAGTAGAGCAGCAATACTACATAATTACACAAGGTGGCAGCACATAGAGAGCCTAATTTGATTACTCATTGATGTACAATCTCTAAAATTCAGGGCTCCTCTTACATGTCTTTTTCTCCTCCTTTCATTCTACAAGTTAATTTTTAATAGAATTTTTAGGGGAAAGTATGGACCTGGTTTTGAATTTGTGACTTGACCTTACACTCTATACTGTAGCTAAAAGAAATATTATCAATGTATTATCATTCTTTTATCTATTACATCTCCTTTTATTTTAAAAGGTTTATGATTCCACATTCAAAGGACATTTATATGAAAAACAGCCCACAGCTTTAAACATCCTCCACAAAACAGTAAATTAATCTTTACTAACAAAAACGCAGTTCTAGATAAAGTTGCAGTTTATTAAACTTACATTTACATTTACAATTTTCGGACTGCAAAGAATATTTCTTTGCAGGCATGGCCTGAATTTTAAAAACTATGTTTCCCATTTTGAGTAGCAGATATGTTAAATCTGGCTCTGTGTTATGTTTAGTTAAAAGATCCAAGAAACTGAGATCAACTAACTAAAATATTTCAAATACATTTTTTTATTCTAAAGAAACTGTTAAGGGTCGTGAAACTGTGGAAGCCATACTATTTACTTAGTAAAAAATGTATGTAAAAAAAAATAATAATAATAAGAAGAAGAAGAAGAAGATTGATGTAATTTACTTTTTGTTAAGTCTTTGCACATATGTTGACCATTGTTTTCGAAGGTGTTGGGCTGCTATAAGAGAAAAAAAGGCATAATGAATGTCTGGAAAACTGAAGCTGAACATTTCTTTAAAATATATCTTCTTTTCTTTTTATTTTTTATTTTTTTTGTTCTAGCCAAATACTTTTTTATGTTATGAGAGAATTGAGATGGCTGAAATAAAAAAAACAACATATTTTTCTTGTCACATTTAAAATGTTCTGGGTTTGAAATAAAAAGGTTGTCAGCTGGGCGCCATGACACGCTGTTAAACCCTCCAGAACAATATCTCTCCACCATCTTAGCTTTTTTCTGTCCCTTCATGCACCTATATATCCATCCTTCTGTTCTCTTATAGATGTTTGAATCCTCTCCCAGTTGGCACTCCATGATCGAAACAATACGGCCTGAATACATCAGACAAAACTCAGAATCAAATCTACCGCTTCAGAAAAGAAGGTCTATTCCTGCAGCAGTTATAAATCATCAGAGCTTTTACAGGAAACGTCTTACTAGAACAACCATTCCTGAAACATCAACAGAAAAGGCCTTATTGCCACTGAGATTATGACGCTGACTCTGATGACAATAACAAACTTTGGTTAAAGTCTTTAAAGCCGGGCAAGCACTGTACGTTTTTTTTCAGTTGTTGCACGCAGCTACAGTTCACCTGTACGACGAAGCAGCAGGATTTAAAAGTTCACAGCTCACGATCTATGTTCTCACACTGCGCTGAGCAAACGTAGCTACTACGCTCTGTAAATTTTACAGAAAGAACTCCCATTTCACTTGCACCCCCGCCATGCTTCTGTGTTTTCGTCTGAGAGGAAGAAGAAGAAGAAGAAACCTGCTTTGCATCGAGCCTAAGGAGGAAAAAGCAAATGAATGAATATAAGGATGACATTATGCTCTTTGGGCAATGGAAAAATAACACTCTGAACAAGGCTAAAGGACTTATTCACCTTTGCAACGGTTCTTTAAAACTTTCTCCAAAACATGTTTTATAATCCAACCAGTTTTTTTAGATAAAGAAATTAAATACAAATAAAAAGGTATAACTTTGCCTCAGAAAACAAACAGCCTCTAAAACATGGAGTACATCACTTAGCACAGATTTCACTTTGGTTCAGAGGCAGAAGTGATATTGACATCTCCCATGCTGTTCCTGTGGTGGAGCAAAGAGGAAGCACAGGCTCCCCGTGCTGAAATGACCCTTTTCCTTGTCTTCAAAGGGGCTTGATGGTGAAAAGCTTTGACAGTTAGTGCCAAGAACTGAAGAAAAGCTCTCAATGCTACTTCACGAAGTTCACAGCAGTATCAAAGGCGTATTCTGAATGGAACATTTACCCTGGTAACGTGCAAACGTCTGTGGATTTAGATGTTTTTTTGTGTAGGGGCAGCTCCAAATGAAAAACATCTATACTAAATTAATTGAAAAATCTTGTTAGTATAAAAAAGAAAAAAAAAAAAAGACAGCTTTAGGTTAAATCTGTGCCATCTTTGGCTTAAATCAATATAATCAAGACATTTTATATCAGGATTATTATATCTCGACAAACTAACACATCTATAACCGAACCAAAATGTGATTTAAGAGCATACATTTTTTTAGCTGATGATATTGTTACATTTACTGTTGTTAAATATGCGTTATAATATTTTCTTAATGTCGATGTACCGGCCAGCTGACAGCTTTGTTAGGGCCCGGGACATCACAGTATTTTTGGCTCAGCTGGCTCTCCTGCTTCGCTCTCTTTCACACTGCACCTGGACCTCTGCCATCTTTCTACTCAATTGGCGCTAAGCTCAAGTATTTCTGTAAAATATTTTTTTTTCCCCCCTTTTGATAAACGCATTGCTCTGAATGTGCATCATTCTTCTGCAATTCCATTCCTGGACCTGTTGCTCACTCATCCTCAGTTTATTTTTTATATTTATTCGAAAAATCCCTAAAGCGTTTGGTGTCATCTTCCCTTTTTCTCTTTTCTTATCTGTGTGCCAGATTTCTGAAAACCTGACATTCTTAGCTTGCAGCAAAACGAACTTTAAAAGTTATGTCTGACCAAGGATGCAATAATCTGTTTATGAAATTAGCTGTAAAGTCTTTGGTGTAGTCAGGTATAGCCTTTCAAAGCTTTACTTTAAATTTTTTAAATGTCTTGATATTACATCATCTCCAGGGGGGTCCATATACATTTTAACTAAATGATAATTAGATTGAACATGTGGGATTGAAATAGGACCTTGGTGTGTCTACTAAAGTTTTTTATTTATTTATTAAGTTTGGGGTTAAGAAAAAAGAAGAGATTACAACATTCTCTTTAATCGCTGTAGCTTCAGTGTCCACGATCATAATTGGGTATAAGATGATTTTAAATATTTCTTCCAATTAAATTGCTTCAATACTTTCATGTGCAAGTTGTATACCAAGGTTTTAACACATTTTTTGCTTAAAACCATTCTAATTTTCTACTGGCCTTCCAGTTTCAGCCTGTTTTGTAGAAAAACGCGGACTTCTTCCTCAAGGACATAATAGTTGAATGAATGTGTGTAACTCAGGAACAGGTTTTTCCTTTTCCAACTCATACATCCCAAGGTGTTTTCAGCCTAGGGAAGTTGGAGTTCCTGTCATTAGGAGAATCATCCTGTTAGGATTATCTGTAACAATGAACAGGAGAAGAAAAACTGTATGGACTTTTGAGCAAGCTCAAGGGTTTACTTTCTATTATGCCTATTTAGACCACCCTGAACTCTTAAATGCAGTTTTTTCTTATTTCTTATACTTTGTGGTTTTCTATTTTTCAGCCCTTTTTATGGCTTGTTCTTGATTTGCCTTGAGCATTTTCCTTGACTACAAAGGCAACTTTTATCAGTCGCTGGAGAGACTAGACAGACAAATTTGACATCTAAACGGAGGAAACCCTTCAGGGACACTTTTGTTGCAAGAACCAAATATTATATTCATATAGTCATTGCAGGACTAGTAGGAACCCTGACAATAGGTAAAATAAATTGAAGTAAAGCCTGAATTATAAAACCAAGTCATTGCTATTCTGATCTTCACCGTGGCAATGACAAGTGTCCCATTAAAGAGCATTAAGCGGATAAACCCTTCCTATGAATAATTGACTCCCTCTCCAGATACACAAACCACATTTCCACAAATAATAGATATGTAAGCTGGCATCACTAGATGTCTCCCAAGACCAACACCCACAAACGATGCAAGGCAAATCACAGAGAACGACACGTTTTACTGCAGAGCATTTCCATTTCCTATTGTGTGGTTTCAGCAGAAGAAAAAAAGAACACCCTCAGTGCTGCTGATTTTCTACATTTATTCTGATATGTTCATATTCATACAATTTAACAACAGCAATGGATGTTTGGATTGTGTGGGTTTCACAATCCTGAGGGGGTTTTTTTTGGGGGGGGAGGGAGGTTGTTAAAAATATTTTTTTTACTCTTTATTATTTATTATTTTCTTTGTTTCTCCTAATTTATGCTCATTATTAATGTTGTGTGATTCCCTTTCTGGTGCATTGTTTGGATTTATGTGGAGTTCTTTTTACATGTAGTTATTTTCTGTGAGATAGACCTCGAGTCTCTT
This sequence comes from Cyprinodon variegatus, assembly GCF_000732505.1. Classification (NCBI taxonomy): domain Eukaryota; kingdom Metazoa; phylum Chordata; class Actinopteri; order Cyprinodontiformes; family Cyprinodontidae; genus Cyprinodon; species Cyprinodon variegatus. Next base: position 370,877 of record NW_015150767.1, on the reverse strand, counting down.
GGTATTTCTGTTCGAATTTGGTTAATTAGTCCCCCTCCTTCAGCTCCTTTAACTGCACTACTTTCTCTCTGATACAACTTCTAAAAATTAAAGCTTATTAGCCTCTGGTTTACTTGCCATTTCTCTAATCCTTAGCATACAAAAGCATGGTTCTAATTGTTCTCTGTTGGATTATTTTGTTGACCAAACATTTCTCATTCTTCTGTTAGTCCACCTGTTCTTCCTACATCAATCTCATCTCCTGTTTTTTCATATTTACATTTTAAACCTTGTTTATTGGGTCTTGTAGTTTGTTTTTTTTACAGTATATATTTTAGAAACTCTCCTCCATGTACTATTAAGCTGTGTGAATTTTACAGAAATACTAATTTTAAAGTTTATTTGCAGTGTTTCCAAATTTTTATTTGGAAACACTGCAAATAAATAAAGACACCAGATTCGTTATTACACTCAATAAAACAGCTATGAAAGCTCAACATTACATTGATAGGGGAAGAATAAAAAAAATAATTAACATAGTTCAGTTTTAGTGCTATATCCTCACATCTGTTTGCTTTCAGGCTTCAGTGTCTTAGCTGATCTATTTGAACAGAGAGCAACGGTTCAGGAGTTATCAGCTGATGCAGCTCCCGCTGGTGAACATCCTCACAGGCCTTAAAGAAACCCATCTGACTCGATCAGAAAGTTGCAGTCAGGTGTGCCAGATGACAGACACAATGAATGTTTGCGTCAGCGTTTGACTGGTCAAACAGCGTGAAGGAAAAGATAAATATTGCAAATCGACGTTACTGCTTTTTGACAGTACTGTAACAAATAAAATACCTTATTTTTCTGGACTCCTATTTAGGCCTGAGTGAGACCTGGGAACATGTTGCTGAAGTGAACAAAGGTGTTGGCTCAAACGTTTCATTGCTCTATCAACTGTAAGTAGACGAGACTTCTGAGGCTGGCAAATCATGGTCATGTACTAAAGCTTTGAAAACATGCATTACAAATTACCATGATAGTCCTAAGTAGTACAGTGAAACAAGACCATTAGAACACAGTTTTGATGGTTATTTTATTTATTTTACTAATATGTTAATTATAACAACCAAATTCCTTTTTATTTCCGCTACATGAAATGTTTGAGGTTTTTTAAGTTTTTTAAGGACTCCATAGGCCCCCATAGAAGACATAATGTTAGCTTCTGACCAAGGGAATACCACTATGATGCATAGAAAGTTGCTTATAGACAGCACCACGATGTTATTAATTGAACAGTTCCAGCACAGAACGGCTAACACCTGTTATAATAGTTTTTAATAATTAAAAATAATAACTAACGCTACAACTAATTAGTACTTTGATAACCAAATAAACTGTTGAGTACTTCTTAATAAATACATATTGGGCGGTGAAAGGGGCTTGTTTTAAATGATTACTTCTCTTAGTGGTTTATTTTAGAAAATGGCATCTCTGTCTGTTTACTCCAATCTGTAATTATGTGGCTGCTATTTCCATTTTCATCTACTCTATTATCAATCACAATTCATCTGAATATTTTAGCAGACAAAAAAACCTGCCCTCTAAAGCGTAGGTCTTCAACAGGGGGGTCCGTGACCCCTAGAGGGTCCTTGGAGGTACTGCAAGGGGGTCGCGAAAGTCTTTGTTAATTATACTTTTTTTATATTCCCTGCTGCAATTTGTTTTCCACTAATTGAAATGTCTTTAAATACACACTAACATCAATTCAGCACACTATAGAAAACAAAAAAATGGAGACAGAAGATGTCTTTCAGTCATCAATGCACACATTCAGCATCACAGGAGCTCTTTCAATCTGGGCACCGTTTCCTTCACAACACCTATCCCATAAACAGGGAATCAAAATCAGAAATACTTTAATAATCCCACGGAGAAATTACTTTCATTACATGACTCCATCTGTAATAGTATGACTATTTGATATAACGCAATTTCAGAAAATATATATAATTAGCTGGTCCCCGCTCCATCTTGCCATCAGTTTGGGGGTCCTTGGCCTGGAAAACGTTGAAGACCCCTACTCTAAAGAGTCTTTTATAATATATAATTGCACACATGGATATTGAGTTAGCAACACATTTACAGTAACAGACATTTTGCAGCTTTTGTGTTTTATTTGTAGAAGTTCATTAAGTAGTCACTTTATGCTTATATACTGCCCACACCCATGTTGTGTGTTTTCATTTACGATCTCTCCCCTGGAGTGTGTGTGTGTGTTTGGTTAAGGGAGTTAGGGTATTTATATTCTGCAACAATATTAATAACATCAACAGGCAAATGACATAATTTCCAACATCTAATGTATATTTTCAATGACTGGAACATCAACATCTAAAAAAATATAGCAAAATCTCATATATGGTAGTAAAATATGTAGGAATAAACATTTTGGGAAAAACATCCTGATTAAAACAACAAAAGACAAATGGGAGATAAATAGAGTCATAGTCTGTCCTCTTTGGATAAAAGGGTTTTTTAATGTGATCCCTCTTTCCTCTGCCTTGTCAAAGTAAAGGATGTAATTGAGCATCTATATGGTGTAAACAGTGGAGGAAGATGTGCTGAACGCACCACTAAAACTGTCAGGGAGTTCCTATTAAACTGAAATTGCACAAGGATGTGTATGCCTGCTGACAATATACAAAAGTATTTATAAGCGCAGATAAAGCCAAAGTAGGTCTCACTAATGACATATATATATCTGAGAGCCCAGTTATGTACACTTCCACTCCATGTGTGTCTACCTTTCTATATTTTACATCACAAAACAATTTCATAAGCTTGGCGAACTACACAACACAACTTGTTTCATTATGTAACGCCAATAGAAGGCAGTGTACCCCTGGGAACGGTACTTCACAAGGAAACTAGCGCAGTAATGAGCTACATTATATTATACGTCCCTCAGGCCCAGATCAGACCATAGAGATGGCCAATACGGGATCAAAACAGACATTTCCATGGCCCTCGACATCGAGCCCTATCTCCAGAACTCTGCCTTACCTTCCGTCATGTGTGAGATCCCAGGTAGAGAACTCATGGTCACCTTGATTAGCGACTGTTTTAGGAGCTCCTGACCAGACGGCGTGACGTTTTATGGCGACCAGCTCCTGACCAACCTCTGGTGTGGCCAAACGGTTGCAGCAGGTACCCATTTTTTAACGTGGAGGAATTAACCGAAACAGTCGTCTTCAACTCCCTCTGTTATGAGACGTGTTTGTATTACACTTTACCTAAAAATTCAAGCAATACTTCCACCGCCAAACAAGAGGAAAGATAAAAACAAACTAAAAAAAATTTTTGTTCTTGTCCTCACATTTTGTCCACTAATTCAGCTGCTGCTGACCTCTCCCCAAACTGCACAGCTAACGCCGGAGTTGCCTGACAGCCTTACGCTCGCTCCCTCCCTCCTCTGACAGAAGTCTTTCTGTCTCCCACCACCATCCAGTCTACAACATTGTATCAACCATCTTGTTGTTTGTCTCAGTCACTGTTTGTATGCGAGCGCTTCAATCCCTCCTTTGTGTCTGCCCTTTCAGAACCCAGTGTGGTACACAGATGGAGGCCGCTCTCCCTCCAAGCCCAGACTTAGGTCCGACTACAGTCTTGCTGCGAGGAGCCAGACCAGTCAAACCTACGCTGTTGCTATATGTGGGATGATGATGTAGAGAAATTCAACAACTTAGTACATTTTTCTCATTCCAGACTTTTTTTTTTTTACCATCTTTCATTTTTAAGAAATGCTTAAGATAAAATTCCAACTCTTGAGGTAAATAAAGTTAGCCGTTTGTCACTTAAGAATCTCAAGAACACCACAGGAATCATAACACAACTTAATTAAAGTGATTTTCATCTGACAGTTAATAAAAAAAAGTCCCCCTCCCATAAAAGGTGTTATGCAATAGAGAAAGGCTTCTTCAAAAAATTCAGTTTCTTCTTAACCTTTCTTTATCCCTAAATATACTTTTTGTTATGGTGCTGACTTCTGTTAGTAATGTCAGATTATCACATTGATTCTATCTTATTTTCTCAATCAATCAGTAAAGGAGGAAGTTTAATGATACAGTTTGTATAGAACAATATGTGTTTGCAATGGACAACATAATTACTTCAACGAAAAAGTACTTGCAATTGTAAAAAATGCAACTGCCATATCACAAAGGCATTCAGTTTCTGACCGCATTATATTTAATGGGAGTAAGATACGGTCTCTCACTCACGATTTTCAATATATTTAACAAGAATTGATGTTTAACTCAACAGTATCAACAGCCCAGTATTCCGGTCTGCTTTTTTTAACAGCTTGAACTTCAGTTGAAATACAAATCTTTTTTTTTTTTTTTTATCCTTAAAAAAAAAATAGGATATTAAGTTTCTAAATCAAGTGACCAATTGTTTTTTATTTCATATATAGTTTTGGTTTAACAGCACGCTAAACATAGAAACAAACAAGACGCCATTTCAATGTCTATCAGAAATTTTCATTCTAGTGACGTCATTTTCGTGCTTGTGAGAAACTATAAAAAAATATCAGAGCACAGCTGATTCGCACACAGAGCTTTATGTGCAGCAGACACAGGCGGCTTTTTGTTTTGTTTTTTCGGTACAGTGGACATTTTTGTTAACAGCTGTATAAGTGATGGCAAAGAATCAACGTCCATCAAGGAAGCTTTGGAGGAAATTCTGAGGGCCAGTGATGCCAAAATAGAGGAATTTCTTGAACCTATGCTCAGATTGATGACCAAGATGAACAGTAGCTCCTACTGGAGCCCATTTATGATTAAATCATTAGCTACATTTTTTGTTCCAGCATCAACCTTACATGTTGATTGCAGCTAGTTGGAATCACAAATAATATGGTTATCTTATGTTTCTTTTCTTAGAGTAATCAGAGAGTTCACCCCATCAATTTGTGATTTATAACAGTGTTCTTACAAGGTACTTTGTGATATTTGGAAAGCTGTAGGTAATAATTTACCATGTTGCAATCAGCTTCGTGTTGCACCTATAATGCATTCAGAGGTCTAAATTTGCAACTCCTAAGTCATGAATTTCAACTAGAACGATCCAAAAGGGGAAATAACAAGTCACTGCAATAGAAAGGTATCAGACCTTCACTTCATGATTGAAGTTATTGTCGTAGTAGCTAAACCTTTCTACTTTGACCGTTTATATCAGTATTTACAGATCCTTCCTCCCAGCAGCTGTAAGACTCTATAACCATCACTTTTCCCAACAACCTCAATAAGTTTTTACTGTACATTCATGCAGATTTTTGCAGTTTCTATCTTAGTCAGTTAAATAACATGTTGCTGTCATTTTGCACACCTCTGAAGTTGCTGCTATTTTCAAATATCCATTACTATAAAAATGTCCATAGCTGCATATTGGTTATTTATTCTCCAGGTGCACAGTTTTATATTGTTAAAACACTATAAAGTACAGTATTTTATAGTTTATCTTTTAACTCTTCACTATGATGTTATTCTTATAGATTTTTCTATAATCTTTTTGCTGCTATAAACACTAGAATTTCCACATTGTGGGACAATAAAGTGATATTCTATTTTATTGTAAAATATGATTCACTACTACATATAATGGACGGAGTACAGTGGAGATCCGAGTTTTTATTTTTATGGTCCCAAGCACTGCCAGTGAAAAACCAAAGGATCCTCTACCATGGTCTTCATTAAAGCTCTTTGTGTAACATATAGGCCTGATGACCTACATGCANCCCAACAACCTCAATAAGTTTTTACTGTACATTCATGCAGATTTTTGCAGTTTCTATCTTAGTCAGTTAAATAACATGTTGCTGTCATTTTGCACACCTCTGAAGTTGCTGCTATTTTCAAATATCCATTACTATAAAAATGTCCATAGCTGCATATTGGTTATTTATTCTCCAGGTGCACAGTTTTATATTGTTAAAACACTATAAAGTACAGTATTTTATAGTTTATCTTTTAACTCTTCACTATGATGTTATTCTTATAGATTTTTCTATAATCTTTTTGCTGCTATAAACACTAGAATTTCCCCATTGTGGGACAATAAAGTGATATTCTATTTTATTGTAAAATATGATTCACTACTACATATAATGGACGGAGTACAGTGGAGATCCGAGTTTTTATTTTTATGGTCCCAAGCACTGCCAGTGAAAAACCAAAGGATCCTCTACCATGGTCTTCATTAAAGCTCTTTGTATAACATATAGGCCTGATGACCTACATGCACATAATGGCTCTCCCTAATAGCACTAGTATTGAGATGGCAGTACGTATAATCAAAATAAACAAATGATTTAAATATATTACATCTTTGTTTTTGAAGTTATAGGTACGCCAATCACTGACACCTTTGGGGAACTGATTCACATAGAGAAGCTGGAGCCTAAGGAGGGAATTTGTCACTTTATGGCCTTTAGGTGATCAGGGTTTTTTTTTTTTGGTTCTTTGTTTACACTCATTTATGTTATATTATTCTAAGTGTAAAGGTCACCAGAATAATTTAAGATTTTAAGATATGTTGGCCTATTACCTTATCAGGATTCAACTTAAGTGCAAACAGTTCATGTTATTCAGTTTAATAGCCCGTTGTTATTTAAAACAGTATTTTAAAAGTAGTTATTCTTTTTTGTAAGACTTTTTTTGGTGTTCAAGTAATGTCAATATTAGCAAAAACACTGATGAGAAAGGCCATTTCTGTCCTAGGCTGCACCCTGGACCAGGCTCGGACTGGTAATCTGTGATACCGGGCATTTGCCTGGTGGGCTGGTCCTAATTCTGGCCCCAACACTTACTCCCCGGCTGAAGCACCTACCTGTGACAGTAAATAATTCAAGGAGCTCAACAAGTAATATAATGTTAACTACCTAAATGATGCATGCAGTATATATAGGCCTTCCTTGTTATGTACATCCTTGTGATGGTTGGCATATGGTGTAAGTTTCCTGAAACTATAAAATCCTTGAAACAAACTAAATTATAATAAGACCAAAATGCTTTCTTTAAACCAAACTGTAATGTTCCTCTTGTATTTGGTTCATTTATGTTTGAATATTTTGTAAAATATGTTGCGGTGCATGATGGGGTTTCGCATCTGTTTACATTATTCCAATTCATTGCCCACATGCCACCTAGACTCACAGTGAATGCTTACACCGCTGAGCTTTCATGTATTCATTCTTGAAGAAGCGCCTGTCTGCCTCTATATTGTATTGTTTAATGTTGGTGTTTTTGCAACATTCGGGCTTAAGTTATGCTGTAGACCTAGTATGTGTGAGTCGGTGTCTCACTGTGTGGCTTCGTGCAAGTGTGAACGTTATGCAGCAGCAGTAATTGTCGCGTCCGTGTTAATAACCAAAGTCAGTAAAACCGCATTATAGAAGTCTTGGTGACGGTTTCCGTTTGATG
>NW_015150767.1:350481-362210 GCF_000732505.1 Cyprinodon variegatus | reverse complement strand
AATAACTGCTACATGTGGACGCACTGCATATAATTTATATATACATATCCCATGCATCTTTATCTTCCTTTGGCACATTCTTTTTCTTTGACTATTTGAGCTGATGTAACGAATACATTTCTCCACTGTGAGATCAATAAAGTCAATCAATCAATCAAGAGAAATATGATAGAAATGCACCCACATCCATACAATAGACATAAGCTCAGTACAATGACATATTAAAATAGAAAACTAGATGACATTTTTTTAAAAGCAGCATGAAGTTTCTTTTCTAAAGAATTTTAGACAATGAATAAATGGATTGTTTTACTTTTCCTTCCAATCAAAGAACAAAAAGGAGCCATTCTTCCATATCATTAATGCTTTTGACATTTCAATAGATGTGTGGGAAACCTTGGCGTGTGTAGTTTGTGTGGGGTGGCATTTATTGAAGTACAATTTGTCACAGTGGGGTGATTTTCACAAAAGAGAGGTCCACCATTTATCTGGGTTCTGCATCAAAGAGCCGCTCAGTCTGACTTCATAAATCAACCAACTGATGATTATTGGTGAGGTGGGTAGTTTTAGGCAAACGCTGAAGGGTTTCTAACATAAACAAAAAGAAATGCTGCTGATCGGACTTAGGGGTGGCAGATATGAACGATTGATGCTCTGCATGGTGCAGAAGTGGAGCGATGACCACATGCAGAGGATGGTCCTCGAAACAGTCCAGGTTTCAAGTAACGACCCTAAGACCCTTTTCTGGATCTCCTCCTTTTCCGTCTGAACATTTCAACTCTCTCTGCAACAAATAAAGGCCGCAAGTACTAAACAAATATTAAGCTTCCTCTAAGTTAATATAGATTTCTTTATTCTGCTGTATTTTTCTTTAACAAAAAAAGTGAGGTCAAAAGTATTTCTTCCACCTTTCAATCTTTTTTTTTTAGGCGGCTGCATGTTGTCAGTGTCAAAGCAACTGAAACACAATTACAACTCAAAGAAAATTTTAAAATGTATCTATTATAATTAGGGGTGTGCAAAATAATCGTCATGATGATGCATCGTGATTCTAATTTTCGTGATCTACTGCATCGATTCTTGACGCCAAGTATCGATTATTAATTTAAAAAAATTTATAAATAAAATTGCATGAATGGTTGGCGAACATCAGCCAAAAACAAGTGTAATACAACTTCCAGTCCAGTAGATGTCGCTGCGGATGTGTTGACGTACGCTGCCTTGTGTCACAAGCATTTCCAGCCGTGGATACTGCGCTGAGTCATTCAAAAACAAAACATGGAGGAGATTGAGAAACTTTATCCGGCTCCATCACATTTCAAATCCGATGTTTGAAAGCATTTTGGTTTAAAAAACAAAGGTAAAAATGAAGTTGATATATTGTTACAGTAATATTTGTTTTCATGGCAATACCTCGAAAAGTCATTTCAATAAATACAGCTATGTATGAATGCAGTTGCTTTCAGTTATTTATCAATTGGAAGACACTACCCAGATCATACTCAGTCAGCCACTGGTAATGACTGTATTTTTTTGTAACAGTGTTTAGTAAAAATATTGCAATGCATCGATAAAATTCAAGTATCGTGATACATCGTGATAGAATCGCATCGTGGCCTGTGAATCGTGATTCGAATTGAATCGTGACTTCTTTGGCAATACCCACCCTTAATTATAATCCTCCTGTTCAAATGGAACAGACGGTGGAGGAAACTAGCATAAAATACCAACCTAAACAATAAATTTTGAAGTATTACAAGCATCATTAACTGGTATTTATCATTATAATGCACTGAAATGAATGTGTCTTTCACAATAATAATACAACAAATGCATATTATTATAATTAACTGTTTTCGATATTTAAAAAGAGAATATGGTAGGAATATAACAGGTTTGTTTTTAAATGCAAAAAGGATATAATACAATTATATATATATATATACACACACACACCATCTTATTTGTCCCTGTGCAACTTAAGGGAAAAACCTGGATGAAGATGGTTTAACAGAAGTTTTATATTCAGTCCAACTTTCTTGGATTCCAATGATTTATATAACTAAAAATATATACCTGCTGAATCTGAGATTTTTCTTAGTCTCTATGTTCACATTTGTGAATTAATACCTTAAGGTGAAATTAAATATTCAAGATGCCCATTTTAAGACTTACATCTGAGACAGAGATGAACACCCATTTATGTGCCCTGACCAAGAAAGTCTCAAAGAGAAATATTTATGTCTGCAACAGAAAGAAGAAAACAGAAAGTATATAAAAAAACACATCTACAAGATTAACATGAATGAGAGATGAAATATCAGCAACACAGCGAAACAGGGTCAGAACAAAACTCTTTGATGCGTTTATGTTGCTGTGTGCAGAGAATCGAGACAACACCTACGGTATTTATCTCCACAACTGCTGGAAAACAAAGTCAGGAAGAAGTCATGCAGAAACTAAATCTAACCAAGAAGATAATGACCTTTATTCAGAGAGAATAGATCCAACAAGTCAAGATAAATGTTTGGATTGTGAGTTGAGAAAGAGGATTAAACCATAATCATAATCTAAAAACTGTGGTGTGTGAATGTGTTTAGTCTCTTGACTAGCAGAGCCACTGTTCACTCTGATTACAGCTCCAAGTACTGCTTTGAACACCAAGAAAATTATATTTATGCCTGATCAACTTTGCAGGACTCTTTAAACTCAGACTGAAAAGAGAACCACTGTGAACCAGCATGGACTTTACACTAGTCCAACATCTCTCTGGCTGTTTGTTTTTGTTGGGCTCTGCCCTGTATTTAGCCTCATCAATCTCCCTAATACCTCTAATCGGTTTCTCTTCCTGATCGATCAAAAGCGACCACAGAGAATGTGGTGCATCAAAATATTTCAACCTTTTTATTTTCAGCCACAAATTGCAGGTCAAAAAAGTTCACTTTGTTCTCATCTGACCACAACATCTTCTTCCAAATATTAGTCTCCCTTAAGTGTTACATTACTCTACAGCACAGTGGTGTGACTGAAAGAAAAGCCACAACTGTCCAAGTCTCCTTGTAGCCTGTGTGATCCACAGTACATCAGTGACCACATGGTTCCTTCACAAACAGGCGTTGCAGAAAAAAAACTCATAAAGAATATTTTATTAATTTATTATTTTTCTAAATGTTAATTCATTTTTTGAGAATCAGACCATTAACTAAAGTATGAGGGCTGGTTTTAATGTCTGTCAGTACAATATGAATATCACTGTCCACTTGCAGACATGCTCCACATTATTTTGAGCATCTCTACAGTTAAAAGAAGCAAAAAAAAGTATTTTTTGTACCCTTTCATTGAATGAAGCCTCAAAGCTCACTTTAACTAAAATATTTTCAATAATAATATCATATATTATTACAAGTTATATTTAATAATAAAGTTTAAAAGTTTTTTCCGGGGTTCTCCCAGATTGGTTGACATTAAATCCAATGACCAAACACAGCTGCATTTTTTTACTTCTGCTAAAGCTTCAGTTTACTCAAAGGATTTGCATATAATGCAAATTAAATAATAAAAAAAAAAACTGGCACAGAAGTTGCTGGAAAAGATTGAATACAAATCTCGACAGAAAGTTCAGCCAACATCAAATCAGCATTCATAGCCCACATTAACGTCCATAACATATGGAAGTGCATAGCGGTGTCCAGATCAGGCTTTGATGAAGCTCTTCTGCAAATGTGTTGCAAAATGGTTCCCTTCTCAAAGTCTCATAGAAGTTTTAAGTGCTCACTGGGGCATCACCAATTCCTGTCTCTCTGCACTGGCTCCCTGTTCGTTTAAGAATTTATTTTAAGATTTTTATTGCTTGTGTTTAGATGGTTGAATACGATGGATCCTCTACATTACCGACCTTCTCCAGATGTCTTCTCCGGCACGTGCTCTGAGGTCTGAGGTCGATCGTTCACACCGGACGCAGCAGGCGCGACAGAAGCAGCGAGTTTACATGCAAAGTCAATGGTTGACGCGCGTCAAGGCGCAGCAAAAGGTCCCGCAGCACGTTTTGAGCAGCTGAAGCAGCATTTTTTGGTGTTAAATGTACTATATAAATACAGTTGATCAGATTGGATGTAGAAGTCAAAAGAAATTACAGCAAAAATCTGTCAACTCTACATGTCTTAAATGTATAAAATGATTGACTTTAAAAGAACTATCTAAAGACATTAACAAAATTCACTGGCCATCAGATCATATTTTGGATGCTAAACTCTAAAAGTGAAGCTTTAAATGACATGTCTCTCCATTTGAACCCCAGCCTGGATGGGATTAGGCTGAAACCATGTGACTGACACGACACACACCATCACAATCTGGACATCACTCGATATGTCCATCCAAAATAACATCCAAGAACTTTAGAGGTAGGCTGTTTTCAAAAAGCTTTTCAGAGCTTGACATAAATCAAAAAATAATGTCACAAAATTTAAGGAAGGTCAAGCAACCATGAGAAACCCGAATTATTTTTCATAATAGTAAAAAAAAAAGACCTGATTTGAACCAATTATGTATTTATTTATTTTTTTGGCATAACATTTTCTCTTTTTTTTATAGGCATTTCTAGCACCCCATGGTGGCCCCCGCTCTGAAAACCACTGAGCTACATCACTGAAACCGTGTCCTTGGACTAGAACAAGCAATGCTCACATGGAACTATTACAGTCATTAGAAGGACCTGAACTGAACTGTATGAGGCTAACATGAGAGGCTAGCTTTATTAGCATTATTTATACACTTCTTTAAAGTGTTTTGAGGGTTTTTGTTATTTATATTATTATTCCAAGATATTTTCCTTTTATATTTTCGGTCATCTTTCATTATTATATGAGCATTAAATAAATCAAATAGATCTCAATAGCCTGTAGACTATAAACCTCTTCCTTTAAATTCACTGTTTATCACAATGACTATGGATGTTGCCCTTTCGCAGCTGAACAATTTCTTCTGCTTCCATCACTTTGATCCACCCAAACTAACCAGACAGGAATGATGCACAAAAAAAAAAAAAAATGTTATGTGCATATAAATCCTGAATGGCCAGAGTACACGCCCCAAACTAAAGTAACAAGACGGTGCCTGCGGCAGAACCAGGAGACGCAACAAAACAGGTTAGCGTCAACTGCTTGTCATGTTATTAAAACAAAACAGTAACCAAACAAGTATAAAAGCTATTCAAAGAAAAGTGCATATAATGACCAACCCATCCTTCTCTTCCTGATGTATGACTCTACCAGTGGATGTTTCAGCTAATAGGAGCCTAAAAGGACTGTAATACACAACACAAGCATCACTAGATGCAAACAAGCTCTGTGTTCAAGATCAATACTCCTTTAACAAAAGGAATTCATTTCTTCAAAGAGCACTGATGTTATCAGCTTTTCTGGCTGTTTGCTACTGAGTAATATTGGTTGCTCTTTGAAGAAACAGATTAATGAATGTTTACATCCCACTTTGGACCTGATCTTACGAATGTGGTCAAGTGAAAATAAAGTGAAGGTGGCATGACTGGCATGGATTCTTTCTTAACAAGGATATTAATTAAAACTTTCTGTGTCGTATGAATAGTGCAACGTAGACTAGGTTTACTTGATTAATAGAAGGTTGAAGCATAGGATCTTCGACTGAAAGCACCCCTCTCTCCAGTGTCTTGTAAGATGTTTTTTTGTTGTTGTTGTATACACTGTAAACTCAGATGTGGAAAGTAATTAATTACACTAAGCAGTTGACACTTATGTTGTACAATTATCTTGTTTCTATTTACTCAAAGCTGCTGCGTTTACAGGTTCTTGCTGTTTAAGTAAATTTACCTGAAACTTTTGAATTCATCTGGTTTTATATGTGTGTTAATTAAGTATAACTTTAATGACTTAACTTAATAACTTGACTGCAATAAAGAGGTTCTTGTGCAGAATTTGACAGCAAGATCCTATGGTGGGCGACAGGTGCAAAATGCACACTAAACGACCAAATGAGCTGCAAAGACATGTTGATGCAAACTCTAAAACACTCAAAGACAAGAAATAAATGCAACAGAAAAACATTTCAAACAAAAGTAGAAATTAGCTACAAACAGGTGCAATTAATAAGCAATAAATGAATGAGCTGCAAAACACACGTATGAGCAAAAACAACTATCAAAAAAACAAAACAAATGCAAACAAAAAAAGCTGCAGCTTAAACAAAACGCTGCAATCACAGAAAGAAAATGATGCAAATGGCAAAAACAACAGCAAACTGGTTCCACAAAACAGAAGTTCTCAAGACCAGCAGAGGGAGTCGAACAATGATCAAACCATTTCGTACCAAGACCCAACTTTTTTGTTAATCATGAAGGGAAGGCAGACTTAGGCATAAACCAGCCCCTAACCACTAACCCTAAGCAATAACCCTCGGTTTGTGCGTTGGTGTGGAGGGTCCGCCACATTGAGTGCTGTCTCAAACCACATAGTGGGTAGGGCCCGTGGACCATTCAGCCCTTAAATAGAGAGTCTGCATAAGTTGCAGGCTGGCTGGAATTCGGCAGCAGTTGTAACAGCGGCCTGGTGACGGAGGAAACACGTTCCGCCAAATATAAATTCCGCTGGTTTGCAGCACCTTCATCACACTGACAGAAAATCACAAGTAAGTATATGAAAAAAAAACGTAAAATAAATCCAAAATGGAAGGTCCTCTTTGAAAAATAGTTTTATCAGACCGTATACATTTGTTTTAAGAAAGGGGCAAATGTTTATTGTTATGTTAACCTGCGACACAGAGCCATGGACATCATATACCATATGCTGTCTATGCACAGAGCTACAGCCATGCACATGGGGCATCACTGTGTTCCCATAGCAATGGCTGCTTTCCTTTTCTTTTGGAGGGAGACGGGCTGTCCTATTCTCGATAACACCACCCCACCTTCAATCAAGGCGCCTTCAACAGCAGCAAGTGAGACTTCATTTGGAGTGACACTTAATAGTTGAGGCTTAGTGCTTAGGGGGCATTTTGGGAATGGGCCTTAGTCAGGTATCTCTGTAAGCCATCCATGACTCTTAAAAAGATTTCCTGGCTCTGCCACAGACTCCAATATGTTAAAACTCTTTAATCTCAATGAGATCTTTAAATATTAATACAAAAGCCATTTAATAATGTAGTTTTTAATGACGCCAGATATAGAAATACAAACAGTATTTTACAGTCTGCACAGGGTACATATTAAAGCTAGGTTTCTCTGTCTGTCATTGAACCTGCTGAAGTTAAAAATTTAAGACCATTCTTACATATAATAGGATGTACCCTCTGTCCCCCAAAAAATAATATCAGAGAGTTTAATTCAGAATGGGTATAAAAAATAAATAACTGTCCCAAAATCAGTATGAGAATAAAAACGTCATAAAATGCTGAGATTGGAATTTAGACAAAAAACTCTGAAGGGTGCATCTCCACAATTCTTAATTACTGGTTCATATAAGCAAAAAATTCTAGAGATAAGAACGTATAATGTAGGCTAACTATAAATGGATGATTGTATGTTCACAACCACAGGCATAAATGTACTCGTGAATCCAAAGAGCCATTGATCAGTGGAGGTGCTGGCTGGGTCTCTGTGGGGTTTCTGAACAAACACAGTGAGTCTGAACTCACCTGTCCAGAAACTCCATCATCTAACTACGTCTCACTGCTTCAACTTCACTTTAATTTTCCCTTTAAGTTGAAGATACACAGAATGTACCATAATATTTCTGCAATATGGGCGCTGCCATCTTATAATCAGAAATCATCAGATGCTTTTAATTCTGTTCGATTTCAAAGTAGTTATTGTGATTCTGACTTTTAACATAATGAATCATCCAATCAGGATTCTGGCACAAAAACCATTGTGATGTCAGAACTTAAACATTTTTGCTCCCAATTATTCCCCAAACTAAAACCAATCAGATTGAGACTGCTGACTCGGATTTACCCAAAAAGGCTCAAATTTTATTAACCACTAAACAATCAAAAAATAATGCCAAGCTTAGAAATAAAATCTGTTTTTAGTCAAAGGTTATATAAGATTCATGCCTTCCTCCATCTATAACAGTGATGGTACTGAATAAATCATATATTATCAATTTCTATATTAAAGCAGCTTCATTCAGGGAATGGGACAAGTTTAATATTTTTTAACTACAGAATGTAGGAAACTGCATCATGATATTCTATTTTATATCTACCTCTTTTCTGCAACAACGCTGCAGCTTTTTGAAACCTGCTTAAAATAAAGCTAAAAAAATGAGAACTCTTTTTGGTGCTGTACCCAAAACTACATGAAATGTTATGCATCATTTATCAGGGTTCATCTGTGGTGTAAAAAGATTTCAGTATATATTTTTAATAACTGCATGTCTTAAAAAAAACTGCTCATGTTTTAAAATGAGACCAAGCACAGCTGGGAATTCAGGCTGCAATTCTGATTTATGTGCTTTACAAGAAAAATAAAAAGGCCATTAAAGAATCACTTTAAAAACATGAAACCTAATCAAAGGAACAGAAAACAATGGTTCTCTTAGAAAAATTATTAAAATGGATATTTAAAAAAAAAAAAAAAAAAAACACAATTATAGAAAGAAAATGACAGAAAATATCTTTGACCTTTATAGGAAAGCAGCTGTTAACTAGTATTAACAGATATAACTCATATCTGGAGTTCTGGAAGACGGTTTAAGGAGCATAGACAGTAAAGGCTGCATCCATCGTCTAGTTTTGGTTCTGTGAAAATAAAATGAAGAGGGCTCTGATGTCCAGACTCATCTACATGGTCCTTACCTGACCTACAGCTCTTATATTAGGGCTGCAACTAATTTTTACAATCAATTAATCTGCCAATCATTTTTCGGATTAATCAATTAAAAAAAATGAAGGTCAAAAGGTTCCCTATAGGAGATTTAATACAGAAGTTCAATTAGATAAAACTAAAACGATGCTGCTTGATTTGTGCTGGATAGAATATATTGACAGACTAAGAAAAATTTTAGAGCCTCTTCACTCCATTTAATGATTAATTGATTACCGAATTAGTGGATGATTATTTCAATATTTGATTCATCACATTTATTCTGAGTAATTTTTTAGTCCTAATTTACATCACAAGATCTAATGCCACAAACCCCCAATAAAAATAATTTCAATTAAGTTTCACTATTATGAAAACAAGCATAACATGAAAAGCTAACTCAAAGTAACTCAAAGTACTGCCTCAAAGAATACAATAATTTTAAAAGTATTTCTCATTCAGCTGTGTGGTACGAGAAAATTACCTGAAATCAGGACCTGAGTGAAAATATTTACCTTTTGATGCCAAAAAATGAGGATTATTTTCCCTTAAAATACTAAATACTTAAGCTAAAAATATACAAACACTGGGAAGGGAATTAATTTTATTGTGAAAAAGCCTCACCAAGCTGGAAAATCAAGCAAAGTAAGCAACAGACTTAGACATTGTCCTTGGCATGACATTGCCATGCTGTAATTTTTAACTTCCCTGCTTTTCAGAAAGCAAACAAAAAAGTATTTCACACCTTCAACCAATAAAACAACAGAGAAACTGTTGTTGACATAGCCGTATCTTGCAGCCTTTATCTGTCTGCCAGGAAACTGTTGGTTCTTTGCTTTAGCCGTGGCTTCACAGCTAAACAAAGCCTCTCTTTTTGCTGTTGAACAAAGAGCGCCAGAAGACGGACACAAACCAACCCGTAGCTCTTCACTCCAGTATTATTCAATGGTTTATGTTGTACAGTAGGTGGATGGGTATTTGAAAATGCCTTTTTGAGAACTTATCTATTACAATATGTTGCTTTTGACACTAAAGTTCAGAAAGCAGAATAACTGATGTCACACAGGGAAAGGTGGGTGACAATAAAGAAAAATATTTCCCAAAAGTTACATGAATTTTGTACATAACTGAAAAGGGAAATTTAAATTTTCAAACAAGTGTTATATCAACAAAATTATTTCAAAGAAGCAAAAAAAGAAAAGCAAAAAGTGGTCCACTCACATTTGTCGAAATTATTGCCTTAATCCATGCAGAAATTCTACAATATGAGAGACACTAAGACCCCTACCCTCCTAGCACCAACACAAACAACACCAAAGAGCTGCTGTTGGATGTTTTAAATGTTGCTAACATTGAGAGTAAAGCAAGTTATTTTTATAAACAAACATTGTTTTAGCTGCTTGTGCTGAATAGGCTTTGAGATCATTTTGATATTTAAACACTAGTGTTTATATTTCACATGCTCCATTACAAAAAATAAAATAATATCAGTTTACCTGAGGTCCCTTTCACAAAGCAGGTTTAACAAACTGAGTCCTATCCTTGATTCTGAATTGATCTAGCCTGAGGCTGGAAACGGAGTAGGCTCACTCGGAGTCACTCCAAATGTAAAAACTCGAATCATCAGTGGAGCCACGATTTGATGAGTGACTATGACAACAGAAAAATGCAAGTGCCTATTTCACACCACTGGAAAAAAGAGATATTAATGAAGAAATTAAAGGAAAATATTGGACAATGTGTTTAAAACTAAGAAAACCTTTGCCAAATCTATAAAGGAGAAGAAGATGGTGTGGGAGAAGATTGCTGCTCAAGCTAATGTGTAAGTTTATATGAAGTCTGTTATGGCAGGATGTTTTGACATTGGTTAAAAGTGCTCTCCTGTATGTTATTCCATTTCTAGATAACTAAAATTGGATTTTTCCTACACAATCACATTCCTAGTGAGAAATGTAATAATAGATTTCCCAAATTACATTTTAACCAGCAGAAACTGAATTTTAGAATGTCAAAAAACAAAGTTGTACTACTGAGAATTAAGTTTTATATACTTATATACTTAGCATTGCATGGCCATTGTGACATTTATCAGCTTGACATATTATGTATTCATGATACTGAAATACATTACTTCCCAATCCAAATAATAAAAAATAACTGTCAAAAGGGAAAGGGAAACTATTAAACTACATATTCCATAAGCAATTTATTATTGGTCACTAATAAAGCAAGCTTAAATCATGTCATATAGTTAATAATCAATCATTTTGCTCCTAAATAAAAAGTACCTTTCGCCCTGGCATAAAATAAAAAAGCATTTATTTTTGTTAGTAACAGTAATGACATTATAGTAATGTAACAAGCGATTAGTGCACAAGGTAAAGGGGAATTCTGCTGCTAAAAATCAAAAATGAAAAATAAAATATACCTACTACGTTGTGATTGGTTCTGTAAGTTTGGCCAGATATTTTTAAGCCATGAGACACTCTGGCTGCCCAGGCTAGGTCTAGGGAGCCATGTCGTCTGCTCGCGTTTATCAGTTAACTGGGTAATAGAGCTTTTTCAGCAGGACATTTGCCAGCAGTTCCATTACCTGCTTTCATGATCATTAAGTGTTTTTAATTACCCAATAAACCCACCTGTTCAACTGACCTAAACTTGTATCAAAGGAAATGGGAGAGAGACCAAGAACCAACAATGAGATACTTTGGGTCTCCTCTCCAAAGTATGCAGCGTTTACATCGAATGTCATTTGAGGATAAACAAGCTGTCTCATCTTGGACATCCATGCACACTGATTTCAGACACGTGTCAGGACCATTCTTGACCTCGAAAGTGTGTGTACTGTAGACGCATCTGACATGCTATGCTGGTCTTTCGTATTAATTTGAAA
>NW_015150767.1:347250-348962 GCF_000732505.1 Cyprinodon variegatus | reverse complement strand
AATTGAGCAAGTGGCCTAGGTTTAATAGTAAATTACCTGTAGTTATAGCACTTTTTCAAGTGAGAAAACCTGACCAATTTGCTTTCACTACATCCAGTCATTCACACAAAAACCAATGGTGGCAAGCTACATTGTAGCTACAGCTGCCATGGGGCTCACTGACAGAAGTGAGTCTGCCACACACTGATTTCACCATCAGTAGGCAATGCAGGTAAAAAGTCTCTCCCAAGGACACAACAACACTGATAGTTGGACCTGGGGTTTGAGGCAACGAGTTGGAGTGATAAACTCCTGCATGCAACGGCACAGACACCCCAGAAGATAGAAAGACAAAGAGAGAAAGTACTCCTAAAAAGTTATTTTTTAAACATTTTAAATATTCTGTGACTGTTTTGAGCACCCTAAAGGGCTCGCATACCGGCCCACCCAGGGCTTCAAATTAGTCAGCAAGTTCTCACATTTTAAATTAGTGTAGGCAATAATTATAAATTGTTTAACCACAGCACAGTAACAAAATTACTATTATTTAATGGTGCTATCAGAGCACTCTGGCTTTCCTTTGTACAATAAGAAAACACAATAGACTGCATGTAAACCAGCTGCTGTAGTAATTCATGTCCAAGAAAGTCCAGGCCAAGGACTGGGTGCATATACTTTACAGAACAAGGGCAAAAGACAAAGACTGAGAGATATGAAACCCGGATATACATTATAAAGCTTGGTGTGATGATTTTGTTTAAGTTTTACTTTTTGGAATGAATTTCCTTAATTGTACCGGCAGGTTTTCATACAATTCCTTAATATCTTTTATAATGATTTCAAAAGGTTTTACAACCCGAAGCTTATATCAGTCACAAGCATCACGCTGGGGACATTCTCAAAGCTATGGCAATGTGTCATCACAAACCTTCACACTCTTTCTTTTGGATAACTGAAAGGTTAGAAGTTCAAGCCTCTGAGTCAGAGGAAAGAGAGTTGAGATTTAGAGAGTAAAGCGATTGAGAATCACTATATCCTCCCACTGGAAAAGTTCTCCTGTCCTCCGCACCTCTGCTGCTGTCATGGTGGCAGTCTTACTCAATTTGTGACATCACAGGTGGATGAGAAAGAGTCCCTCACTCACTCAGCAAAAATGTTCAAGGTTTAGTAATGCCACTGTTTCCGGAGGACAATTACGCCAGCACTGATGCGATCTGCAGCCTGTACAGCACAGAGCTTTGAAAGGTTTAAGAGTTGGAAAGCCACACTGTGACATTATTATGAGCTGCTTTAAGATAAGCCTCTTTGTCACGGCTTCATGATACCATCACTGTGCTTACTCTGCCAGTCAGGGAGTGCACAAATCACTGCAGACAATTTCTAGTTTTCTGGCAGGAACTGTGTAAAACTGCAAGTCATGTGAATGTTTGCCATCTCTTTTTCTAAAATGTGAGGTAAACACAGTGGGATAAGTATTTATAGTATCTATCCACACAATATTTTCAATGGTATTTGTCTACTTTTACATGTACCTGACATTTAAAAACAAACCATCTCCATCTGTAGAGTCCAATTTGATGATCTGACTTGTTTTAACAGCAACTTAACAATCTTGTAAACATCTAACACGAAATTCGAGGGGGTTTATAATTAGATGAAAAAAACAGTATCTCAGCCTCCACTCCAATTAATGCCAAAGGTTGTGGTCAGCACTCTCAAGGACAATCAAGTTT
>NW_015150767.1:343437-345503 GCF_000732505.1 Cyprinodon variegatus | reverse complement strand
GGGATCTCATTGTATTAAATCTGCTTGCATAGAATGTTTAAAATTTGCACTGAAACTAGTTTACATGCAGATGTTTTAAATAAAACTGCTCAAATCAATAACTACTAGATGGTGTCACTTTTGGCAGCATTCCTGTTTCACGATTATAAAAGTCTTTGACTTATCTATATGTTTGTACTTTGCTTACATTTTTTGAAGCCCAAACTATATACTTAAGGCAAGTGACCTCTACAAAATATCAAGCTAATTAGGGTATCATGTGCACCTAGGAGAAAGATCAGAGCTGCAGCAAGACGCTGTCTTCTCGAAAGGTCACAAAGACTGTGTTCATTTTACAGTCCGTAATCCAGGCTACTTATACATTATGGAAACTATTAAGTACTTTTTAGAATTGACCTTTTGAACAGGCCGATAAATCATTTTGGTTCACCCCACACTGATGTCAAATTAGGGCAATAAATGGACATCTGTTTTGTATTGGCTAAAACTATGGACGTTTAGTCAATATCTGATTTTCAAACATACATATTCAAGGCAATAACTATACTCTTAATTTTCTGATAAAAAAAAAGACTCTAAAAATGTAAAAAGATTTCACGTAAAAACCTAAACAAAAATCGATTGCCAACTGAGGTTTTTATTCAGTTTTATATAAGCATGACAGATTGAGACAGCATACCTAAGAAGATCAACAAAATATGTGAAAACTATGAAATGTTGAAAATGCTGCAGCTGTTCCAATGCGGATGAGGAAGATTGTGACAGACTCTTGAGAAACTAAATAATTTATATTTCACAAGAGTATGTTAATAGCAACACAACCAGGGGTAAATAAAATAGTTACAAGGAGCTCCAGGACAAACATTGCAGCTTTTAATATTTATGACACCTTAATTCATTCTTTGGATGGGTAAAGATGATAACAATGAAGCTGACATAAGCTGACAGTGAGGAGTCTGTCTTAACACGCTGTGCTCATCATAACAACCTCTCCGAAGTCATGACTAACTTTATAGATCGTGATTTGAAAAATGCATTGAATGTTATGTGTGTGTCATAAATAAGCATTTAGTGCCTAAAACAGCAGTCATTAGCTGCAGCAAATAGCATAAAGGGAGCAATCTCCCAGACAAAATTCTGCTAGGCTCAATAGAGCATGTGATATGTGAGTGCACTGGGAGCCACGGTTACCAAAAGGTTTTGCTTTTATCCATGAGTTGGATACAGTACAAGAGATAAAACCATAAAAACTGACTAAAATATTAAAAGGTGCAAATGAAAGAGATGATGGACGGCATCAACACCAATCTGCAAGATCCTTATAAATTTCAGCTTGTTATCTACAATGAAGTTGGTTTATATACAGATTGGCTTCCCTGGAGTTGGAGGTAATGATCATACTTATTGGAATGATGATTATTTAAAGTGAACTTTACCTAAAAGTAGATCAAAGTGGTTTCAAAAGAGAGACTAAAATGTCAAAAGATTAAATGTAAAATAAATATAAAACCTGGAAAAGTTTAAAATATTCATCAAACCAAGTGAGTTCAGGGGCCAGTTTGCACCAAATTATCTAAATGTGCTAAACATAGACATAAAAAACATACTGCGCCACAACATATTTCAGGTTGATAACGTGGCTTTGTGGATATTTATGTTTACATATCCTCCTCCCATAAAACTGACCAGCTGGCTAAGAAGCTAATGATGAGCAGATCCATGAAGAAAACTAAATATGAACAGAAATGTCTGCACTTCCCCCATTTTCAGGCCATTCAATGTTTCATTGTTTTCTGACAGATCTTAAAGTCGTAGGGAAGCGACTGTTCCAAAGTTTGCATTTTCAAATTCTCACGAGTGGTGCCTGACTTTACACGAGTGAATAAAGTGAATGTGATTGGTCGATTATCAAGGGGGCGGGATTGCTGTGGCAGAAGGTTCGCAAGCAAGTTTGATTGTGGCCGCTTTCTTCGAAGCATCTTGCTAACCAATTAGCAACTTAGTGCTAGTAGGTTCCCAATGGAAAAATACATTGAGACCAAGTAACACTAAACTGGTGACTTAGA
>NW_015150767.1:333058-342872 GCF_000732505.1 Cyprinodon variegatus | reverse complement strand
ATTTCAACTGTTGCGTATATCAGCTGCAACATATGAATCAAGATGCTATGACCAAAAAAATTTGATTGACAGATGACCGTTGAAATATGATTGGCCGAAATTAGGTGTACAAGCTGACATATAATTAACTGGCCTGCAGAAGACTATGAAAAAACAACACAGATTTTAAGACAGGATTTGTTTTTTTTAAATAGAAATTTTCTAACTTTTGGGACAATATTGTCTGATAAAGCGTACATTTAAATATACATTTAAGCCAGAATGATTTGATATTTAAATATAATTTCCCTTCGACTTTAAACCCCTAGCATTTTCTTCTAAGAAAATAAGAAAAAAAAAATCTCATCCTATCTTTGATATCAGAGCATTGTGAGTGGCTGTGAGCAGGTCCTAACCAATGAGGAGCCGTATGATAAATATATAGTATATACAATATGGTTTATAATCCATTGCTATACTTAGAAAAAGATAGAAAGCTATCTAACTCTAACGCCATGCCCATGTTAAAAAGCAAATATCATTCAAACTAATGACTGGTTGTGCTATCAACAGCAAAAACTCTCATCTAGTATCTGTGATGACCAGCAATTGGTCTTTCACATCCCTGTGCAGAACTGAGCACCACTCTTGTCTGCAAGATTGATTAATTAAGCCACATTGGAGGGATTTTAACCATGAACAGTTTATCAACTAAACTCAAATTATAGTATTGGACTAAGCTGCTTGAAATACTTCAATCACTGGTTGAATGCAAATTTGTGAGAAGGCTTTATCTCATATAATTTGCTCATTCACACTGCTGGTCTGACCAAGAATAGGAAAATCAACACCCTCAATTTCACCCAGATTACTTTCATATAGAGATTCATTCATTCAGATTCACACATTACCAGGCCAAATCGTGTCCTATACCTGCAATAGCTAGTAACATTGGGCTGATCAAGTCCGTCTCATTGATTGGTCCAGTGTTGGGTTTTAAGGTCCACCTTATCAACAACACTGTATAATAACGGTCCTTAAGCCTACTATGTCCTCATGCTTTCCTGAAACTCTTCCAGCTTTTTGTTCACTGGTGCAGGCATCCAATTATATGCAAGTGAACTCCTCTTGAGATCCACTGCAGAAATTAAACTAAACAATAAATTAATGTTAAAGATAATTTCTTCGAAATGGACAAAACCAGCTACTTTGGTTCTTTATGCCCCTTGTAATTCTAGCCCACAACCAATAATTTGGTCATGAGTCCACTCCATATAGTGGGTAAGAAGCTCACTTTGTGTGCTTGAACGCAGGTGAAAACACAAACACTCCCACCCGCAGACAGAGAATGCAACCTTTGAAGGCCATAGGGGGGTCCGGACGGATTCCCAAAAAGGCTGATCTGTCAAGCTAAACCGGCCAATGGTAAAAGACTCAGTACAACGCCAGACAGACATATTTAGCAATTCAAGGACAAATATGATCTAATATGAAAAAGAGAAAAGAAGAAAAAAAGAGAAAAAAAGAAAAGGGTTAGTTTAGGAAAGATACCAAAAAAAAAAGAGAAAAGTGGATAAGAGAAAATAAAGTGGGTCTTTTGGAAAATATAATCACAGGAATTTGACAAATAAAAGCCAAGAGAGACAGAATACTGATACAACCAAACAGACAGACGACGTTAGAAGCTGGAATAATGTAAGCAAACAGGCTCAAAAGAAAGGAGTAACCACAGAGTTAACCAGAAAGAAGAGAACACATTGCAAAACAAACAGTCCCAGACAGAGATATCACCGGTACCATTGAATTATTTACACCCAATACGCAGCTCTTTGTAGAGCATGACTTTTTTCTAATCCAAAGGATGTCAAAGCATTGGGGCCAACAGTAGAGCAGACACAAAAACGAGCTTCAATACAAGCTGCACCACATACTTTACACAGGAGTCCTAATTAGTACAAAAAAGCTGTGACATGTGAATGTTTGGTGCAAACTTCTGTGAAGAACAAAAACAGTTTAATACGAGTAACTTAAAGGATTCCTTATGTGACTGCAAACACGCAACACTGGTGGAGGGATAACCTTCATCTATACTGTGTCTGGATGTCAAACAGCTAATAGCAATAATGGGATTTTTTTAATATTTGAAAGAGAAAGGCTGAACCTGAAAGGCATTTTTGGAAGAACGTTGGGCGAAGTGACCAGGATGACATGTTTTTAAGCCACCTTGGTCTTTCTCACGTCAGCCTCTCTGAGGCAGCCATGTTGCATAATGATGTGAGCTGGTATGTGACCTTTAACCTTAACAAAAACACAACAGAAAAATCCTACTGAGTGCTGAGATCAAACTCATCACTCGTAGTTCGACTTGTTGCTGCCAGATGCCATCAGTTAGAGCAGCTGTAATCAGAACTAGGTCTGGTTTATTTCAGGCATATTTTTTTTTACTATAAAGTATAAAAAAAAAACAGCAGCAAAGACATTAATTTGCAAAACAAATCAAGACTGAAACAATCTGATGTATCTTGATTGAAATAATGGTCAATTAATGAAGTAATGGATTCACCATGAACTGTAATAAACAAATAATAACAAATGCAAGAAGAAAAATTTGCTTTTGTTAGGGTCTACAAAAAAAAAAAATTATTTACCATGAAAACCTATTTTTGAATACTCTCTGTCCAGAACTCCTTAAGTGGAAAAGTTTTAGCTTTACCTGGTTTAAATTCTGTATAAGATGTCTTAAAGCAGCCTTTTGGTATAATTTGTGCACGGTATGGTGATGGCACATTTTAATTTAGGTCTTTATAGCTCCAAAATATAACAGCCTAATACTACCCCTTTATTTTATTATTTTTTTGTTTTGACAAGGACTGAATATAATCAAATTATTATAATACTGTAATACCTTTTCCTCTTTATGTGCCACCTTTCCCAGTGCTCAGTTTCTACAACCACATGCAGAAAAAAGTTGCTCCATTAAACTATTTTCTATGTCATACTGAGCATTATGTCCGACACAGTTGATGTGTCCAGGCGATAGCTGGAAGCCCAGAGTCTCCACCTCTTTCTGAGCCGCTCTAATAGGTGTGCTTTTGTAAATAAAGCCTTCCTTTCTTTTGTTTTTCCAGCTACAAGGCAAACAACGTCTTTTTTTCTCATCCAATGATGCCAAAGCTGAAAAGAAATTTAGGAAAGTATTCACAGTGTGCTCAACTCTGATGGTCTCTCAAGGATCAACAGATTAATTGGAGAATAGCAATAATTCCTGCCTTTATATAGCCAATTTTCAATGCATCTCTGTTTTCTCTCTACGTAGAGTTTTAACTCATTTTTTCCTGATAACTAAACAGATATAACAAAAAAACAAAGCAGTATTTAATCCCTATAATCAGAGATTTTCTTTGGATTATCAGTTTTTTTCAGGGTGATTCCAGCTAATCTGGTCAGCCGCGTTATAGCAGTGTGCACCTTAAGTAAGACCAGAAGCTACGAAGGGGAATTACTGTGTTACCGTTTTATTACTCCTCTGTTGATTAGCAAAAGGAGGATAATGAGGTTTGTGAGACTGCGACAGCTGTCCTCTGCAAGCTGCAGGAATCTCTGGCATCAAACCCGCGCCATCTCTTTTCTTTCACCCAGTGTGTACGCACACCCCCAGCACAGACATTCCTGCTGAAGCTTTATCCCAAAACTTTATCTCTCCCAGATAGAGCACCCCCATTGGGAGTCACTCGAGAGTAAGGGGGAGCTTTACTCATTGGTTAGCCCCTTAAAGGGGATAGAGAATTACAAAGCCTTTTGTAGCTCTAAGCTTAGGTAATCAGGATTTATAATTAAAATAACATCTTTAAAGAAAAATAATGCTGGCGAGACAATAACAGTGGCATTAAAAAATACGTTTTAGTCCCAAGAATAAACCAAACTCTCATCTACATCACACCAAGGAGAAGAGGGTTCAGGGCCAGAGCAGGCGAACAATAGCATGAGAGTAAATAGGGACCGTCATCTGTACCAGGTACCAAGTCACAGTCTTCTGATGCTGCTTTTACATTTGCAATAAGCTCAACAATAGATCTGGAGGACAAAGTGTTTGTATGACGATCTCTTCCTCCAGTGTGTGAGTCAGATTTAAATGATTGTATGACTCAGTATTTATCCTCACACAGCTCAGTGAGGAACCTGGTCTTTACAGAGGAAGGTACAAACACTCATTTAGCATTAATATAAATGAATATTACCTCACTTAATAGAACTCTCATATTCTGATTGTCGTAACGGGCTCTGCAGATGTCTAGACCCATAGCAAAGGAGAGAGGAAGGGGGGTTATTTTGTTGGAAGGTAATAAGAACCCAAAAACATGTCTGCAACACAGAAAAGGCTCCAGCTGTGGACCCCTGGGGGCCTGTTACACAACCTCTACACGAACAGACCCCGTTTGAAGTGAAATAGGAGATTGGATTTCAAAAATGATATCACTAACCCCTTTTGTTACTTCCCTTCAAAAAGTACCATCTTTTAGTCAATTAAATATGTGGAAAGTTCTGCTCAATGATGAAAAGGTCTGTGTTCAGGTGAAAGTTAGCGGAAGCAAAAAAATGTGAAATATTTTCACTCCGTTCTGGATTCAGTTTGCTTGTTTCTTGTTCCTGGTGCTTTCTTAGATGGAGTGGATACCTTTGAGTTCTGACAGCTGAAGGCTGATTTCCTGTTCATTTACTGAACCCAGAGAAAATACTAAGAGCAAGCAGGATTTTTGTGGAAACCGCAAATACTTTAAATGCCAGTCGTGTTTCAGCTCATTTGCTGAATCGGCTAATAAAACCTACTTAGAGATTCTTAGTGACATTTTTCTAGTGCCGTCTAGAGTGATCAGATTTATTTTATAAAAATTGTCAGAGGATATGCTCTAAATTAAGATGCACCATTAGAACTGGGTGACAGATTCCTAATCGCAAAACTTTAACAGGTCGATGTCAGCCTATTTGTGTCTGAGCGCAGAGGATAACAGAGGATTTGATCTTTATTTCAAAACAGGACAGAATGAGAATGAAGTCCATGTTTTAGCTGCTTTTAGCATCCAATATAAACTATCTGCATGGTTAGCTTTAGAAAAAAACTGTCTCTGCAGGAGTTTCCTAAAGAATGTAGGTCATTTCCTTAACTTTGAGACTTTTTAAGTCCAGCATGTCCAACAACAGGCAGAGCCTGAAAGTTCCAATAATGAAACATGGCCATTGGACAGCCTTCCTGCTAAAAAACAAACCACAAAACTTTTTAACTAATCTCTAACAAATAAAGGCCTCAATATGTGTACAAATCAAGTTTTCTTTTAATAGCTTATGACAAAAAGTTTAAAATTTAAACTATATCGGTAGTAAGGAGGTGCAAGTGTGCTGCAAATACACACAAAAAATGCAAAGGATAGAAGGCTGCAAGTAGGAAAAATAACTGCAAAGTAAAAAAAAATGTAAAGACAAAAGTTCTGATCGCTAGGGGGAGACGACCATCACTGATATGGGTTAATTAAAGGTTTAGAGGAGTATGTTCTTTTTGCAGGTGGATCATCAAAATAAGTGGTCCTCCTAATTGTCAATCATTCTGGTGATATGTTTACGTAAGGCCGTTCTACGTGCTCGACCCTATTTTCACTTGACATAGTTGAAAAATTGCAAATCTTCTTTCGGGAAGTAAGCTTGTATGAGCGATGCAAACAGCAACTTTTAAACTGAGCTTACAAGAGGAGAAAGGAACTTGTGCATGCTCTCGCAATTGTTTATTAGGCATTCCCTATTGTGCATGTGCATTTTTTTTAAAGTGGAGAGAGGGGGTCTTTTGAAAATTCACAAAAATCCTCCAATATACCTTTAAGTGAATAAAGCCAACTCTGTGTCTCCTTTGATCAGCAACAACGAGAAGAGGGTTTTTGCAGTGACAGCCTCTGGCCCTTAATATGGCGAGATCGGATCAGGATAGGAATCCCTGAAATAAATAAATATTCAATACCTGCTGCTGTGCTGTTTTCATGTGAACAACTGCATTTCAAGCTTCGTACAATAGCAATTAACCAAAACTGCATATCCATTCAAGTTTCAGCAATTGATCTGATTCCCAAGGTTCAGAAGCAATTCTTTTCAATCTGAACTCAAATTGGATTGCTGGTACTATAAACATTGTTTTAGCCATTACTTGAATAACATGACTTTTATGCAGCATGTTGATACTAGTATTATATTAGCAATCAAGCAAATTATTAGCGTAATGGTAGTTAATGTGAGGAAATTTGGTCCAATGAATCCATGTAAAGGAATTAATATGAGAAACAGTTCCAATTTTTAAATTCCACACAGCTGCAAACTTTACACTAGGATTTTAAAGACTATATTTTGAGAACTTTTTTCAAAAACAAGAAGAAGAAAAAATACTACCAGCCAAAGTATCGATGAGTCATATAAAAACAGAGCAAACATGCTAATGTTAGCCTACACCTTCAGCAAACTATGAAATATTATTAGCATGAATAAGACGTGTGTTTATAGCTAATAGCCTTTAGCTCTGTAACTTCATGGCATTGAAATATAAAGAGAAACATTATAAGACATTATAACATTATCAGCTTGGCTGTGTTTGTTTGTGTAATCAATAACATCTTAAAATAATTATGAATTAAATATTTTAATGTAACTGTTTTACTTAAGGAAATTATTCATCAACGCTAGTTATTATATTTAAGAGCCATTCTGATTGTGACATGATAAATGAGCCCCTAACATGCCATATTCAGTATCTAAAAGTATGATAAGATCCACTGGGATTTAAAGTCAATCAGCAAAAATGCAGAAATCTGCCCCCTGGAGCTTCTTCTACTCACAGCTGCAGCAAATGCAAAACAGAAGACATGCTGCAATCAGCAGTAATCTCCCTATCACAAACTTGGCAAATCACATCGTCGGATTGATTTATATACAACTTCATTTTGATTCTCTAAAGGAAACAAACTTCCAACTAGAAAGTTAGTGAATTCCAAAAGTTGCAAAGTAATCTTTAGTTTTTAGCATAAATGAGACAAGCAAGCAGCCTAATCCTGCACATGGACTTTGTACCAAAGCTTTTCAGTGCCAGCTTTTAAACAGCTGAACTACCAGCAGAGCAACAAAGACAGAAAAGGTGAAAACTGCTGGTGCAAAAAAAAGTTTTCTAGGAAGGATTTTGTTTAATTCTTGTTTTTTATAATAAGACAAATTGTTCAATTTGTTGCCTTCTTGGAGCAAAAATTTTTTTATTTTAAATTAACAATAAAAATCTAAAGGGTAAATTGATCTACCACCTCGTTAGTTTCACCCTCTTCTTTCTGCAGGGGGTTCTACGTGTTTTATAGATCCTCATCTTGCACTTAACAGCATATGCATGCAAAGTTTCAATTCTGTTTGAAATCTTCCTTCTCTTTATTCTCTTAGATAAAACAGCAAGAAAAAACAGGAACCCCCCTGACAGCTCCAGGTTCAAATGTTTGCTTTATCCAAGGCATTCTGGAAGTTCCTTTACATTCTATAGAAACTAGAGTCTCTTTTGATGAGTTCTGGTCTTCAGATTAAGGAAGCTAATCCCCTGTAAATTATTTATTGGATAATTCTTCCAAAATTAGTTCAAGCCGGTTACCTTAGACCTACTGAGGTTTTAAAATTTAGGGTATAAACCTTTCATCATCCTCTTTCTATGCGTTAAAGTCCAGTTCATGAAATGCCAAAGTGAACAGACCTTTCTAAGGATGTATTCAGCACAGAGCTGCCCCTCCCCAACCTGTTACTGTCTACCCCTAATCATCTGGCTAGAAGAAAAATATGTCTTATTATCCAATTATAAAAAAAAAATAGGTTTGTCTTTTTTTTTTACTTTTACAACTTGGAAAAGACAAAGTTGTGTTTTTTTTTATGAAACAAGCGTCCCCCTTCACTTTTATTGAGGTTTAGTCTACTAACAGCACAATCCACCCAACATGTTACCCAACATGTTACCCAACATGTATTTATTACGCAGGTAACATACATATGAACTGATTTGAACTGATTCCCTAACAATGCCCTTACCTGGAAATCAGTTACTTATCATAAACAATTGGAGCAGACAAAGATTTGATACGGCTGCCTCACTCTTCTTGATGACTGAGGATAAAAAATAAATGTCGCTGGCTAAATGACGAGTCGCTAACGGTGCAGAAAGGCACTGCAGCCGTAGATCTAAGTCTGTTGAAAATTGTGCAATCTTCAGCTTTAAGGACAATCTTGCTCTTAACCAAGAGCATCCTCAGAGTAGGAGAATCCCCACCGTTGAGAGTTTTTGCATCTGAAATATTGCCACCAATGTGATCTGCATCATATTTAAGACCGCTTTCTATTAGCCATGCTTGCTTTGTTTCCATGAAATATATGTTTGAAGGAAAAATAAATAAATAAAAAGAAAAAAATAATACATTCATTTAGATATATCAGACATATTTTTTAAACCATCAAAGGAGAGTTTTAAGTAGAAAATGAAAAATCGATTTCAGTCATCCAGAAAACTTCTGGATCTTTTAGATCTCTGTTATTTAAAATAAAAATGAGAATCCTGTTCAGGATGTGGATTTAGCATTTTTTCCCTCAACAAAATGTATCAATGGTGTCCAACAAGGCTGCATGCCGAATCCTCTGCAATTTTCACTCCACAAATATAGCTAGTTTCCAACTCACAGCAAAAACACCTACATGAAATAAAAAATTAAAAAAATACTCATGGCTACCTTGATACAAAATGGAGAAGAAAAAGTAACTACAGTGTTCTATAAATAACCAAGGGCTTAGTATTTCCAACACGATCTGAAAGAAAACGTGACGCTCCCGATTAGACGACGACGACGACGAGTCTGTCCTCCTTCAAACTTATTGGGCACATGGATAAGAAAACACCTTAAACCGTCTCCAAACACACTAAGGCTGCAAGGAGAGAACAGCAATACGTTTATTGACTTCAAACCCATAAAAAAGTGGAAATATCTTCACAGATTTCCTGTAAAAAAAACAGAAGCTTATTTGGGTCTTCGGTATTGCATGGAAGCTAACAAGATGAACCAAATAGGTCATTAAGAAGCATGAAAAATTATTAGAAAAACACACCATGACTAAACCTTCAAAGCATGCCATACATCCGGTATGCAGCTGCATAATGAGATAACCTGTCACACCCAGGCTACATTCTTTTCACTTTTCTGCCCTGAGGGAGAAGTCTCCAGTCCTTAAAAACTTGTACATCCAGATTAAAATAAAACAGCTTCTGTCTGTGAGCTTAAAGAGAACTAGACACTAATGACTGTTCCATTTAAAGATGCTTTCAAATACTGCTATTGCAACTTATGCAAGTCTTCTATGAAAGCAAAACAACCATATAGTGTTTTTTATGTGGACTCTTGACTCGTTTGTCTTGTGTTTAATACCCAACTAAAACTAATACATTAATCCAAAGGACAAATCAGTTCAGGTCTCTTCTATCAGCGCATAACCCCATCAGAAACTGAAATAGTATTACACAGTAAAAAAACATTATCTAAAAAACAACAAATGTATAACAATCTGTATATTTGCTCTTAATTAAAGCAGATAACTAGGATCATGTGCCAATGGGAGGAGGGTGATGGCACCTAAAATAAGTAAACTAAATACTATGCACTATGCTATAAAATAAATGCGCAGTTTTAATTTTTTTTAAATGCTAATTGTCTTACCTAGCTGCTCACATCAAGGTAAAATACAATTATTCCAAGAAAATTTGACTCATTTTTTAAATTATGCGGGACCAGGTCTA
>NW_015150767.1:325740-332753 GCF_000732505.1 Cyprinodon variegatus | reverse complement strand
AAACTAAATACTATGCACTATGCTATAAAATAAATGCGCACATCTCATTTATTATATCTGCTAATTGTCTTACCTAGCTGCTCACATCAAGGTAAAATACAATTATTCCAAGAAAATTTGACTCATTTTTTAAATTATGCGGGACCAGGTCTACAGGTGCACTGGCCCCTGTTGGCCCCCATCTAGACCCGCCCATGTACACAAGTGTACAATAGTATATTAAGTAAATATTTCATTTTTTCCAAAGTGAAAAACCAAAATAACAATATGAAACGTCCATTAGACCCTCTTTATGAATATATGTGAACTGGAGAGTAAAGTATCTTTTAATTATTACTTAAGAAGGCACTACATAAATCTGTGAGTAGTGATTTAACATACTTACTGTATGAAAGTGAGTTAATGTAATAGATATGAATGTAATAACTTATTCTGAATGATTTCTGATGACATCTACAATAATGTCTAAAATGTTTGAATGATTTTTGTTTTGTCTTGTGTAACCCAGGAACTTTTGGTGACAGCTAATGGGGATCTTTTTTAACAATAAACAATCTGATCTGTGAGGTCACAGGTTGAGAAACAGGGTACAAACTGAAAAATCTACCTTCCATCACAGCGTAGCATAAAGAGACAGGCACAGCCATGCATGCACCCATCCACACCAAAGTGGGATGTTTGATGAACCAATTAAGTGTCATGTTTGCAGACATTGGGAGGAAATAAGAGACAACAGGAGCATGCACAAGTAAACTGAATGAATGAATAGCCTCAACTTGGACTCAAACAATTCAGATATCCTTGATGCAAAGCAACAGAGCTGCCCATCTAGCAGGATAGGAGACATTTCCCCCCTTTAGTGCATTTAAAAACTATTGCACTCCATGAAGCATAAGGTGAGTCATGGAGTGATGTGTTCAGGTGAAAGCAGACGGTGATCAGCAGGTTGGACCCAGACACACCCCTAACAGTCAGTCCCCCTGTGCTTGGAGCAGGATTAGAGCAGCAGCCATGTTAAACCAACGGTCTGGAGCAATGAGGGACACTGCAGCAGTGTTTTAGGGTCCTTACTTTATGAAGTAACTGGCCCCTTCATCTGTAAATCCTTCCTCCCATCCCCGAGGCAGGTCTGCCATAAAATATCAGAAGAAAACAATGAAACTTAAAGTTTGACACTTGGGTTAGAAATGAAAAAAAAAAAACAAAACTGAAGCAGTAAAGTAAATATAGGGTTCAAAGGGTAACAGGTGGAAGTGTTTTTGCAGAGCCGGCTAAGCTAGCTACCTGAGCGGATCATTTGTCCGGAGTTGACAGGTTCACCGGAGCGGGGATGGAGCCAGGTGGTGACCCGCGACTCATCGCTGCAGCGCGGCCACGGAGAGCAGGAGAGGGGGGAGGAAACACCTGTTACACCGCGGAGCAAAGGAGGGAGGAAATACACCACAACCGACAGGGGAGGGAGGTCTTTATAAGGACACTTACTTGATGAAAAACACCCTGCCGTCCCTGCAGACACCGTAGGACCAGTGTTCAGGTAAGGTGTCCCGTCCGAGAGGCGCCGCCATGATCCGCTCAGCAGTCCTGCTTCATGTCAGCCTCTCTCCCTCTCTCTCCATGGAGGCTGATGGTGCTGCCTTCACGGACCCGGCTCCCTTCCGTACATCTGACAATCGAAGGCTGACGCTCACTCTGCGCGTGCACCGCTCACAGCGGGCTGATTGATTATAGCTGAGCGAGAATACAGCAGTTTTCATCACACTGTCTGGAATAACATGGATTATTATCACAAGGTGCCTAATGGTATGGTGTATGGAGGACCAACTCTGCCATATTTAAAAATAAATACGGAAATAGATAAATGCTCAATAAATAAATAAGCATACAATTCATTGGCCACTTAAATACAACAAACAAATAAGTGTAGGTAGAAATTAAATTATGCAGTGAAACATAAATTAATATATCTCTTTTAATTAGCTTCTTCATTTATTCACCTTTGTAAAAAAATTGTATCTATCTATTACTTTTTTAAGTATTTATTTATGTGCATGTGATAATATTTTTGTCTGTTTTATTATTCCTTTGTATTTTTTTTTTTCCTGTTTATTTCTTCAACGCTATTTATTTCTGCCTGTCGTTGTAATATTTTTTGTATGCAAGGGATGTGTCTTGACACATTTTGGTGGACGTAACATAAATATGTTACGTCCACCAAGGGCACAACATATTTGAGGACACGAGACAAAAAGATGAGGGTTCAAAAAACAGTCACCGCATGGCAGGCTGGAACGTCCGCTGCAGGCCGCAGGGACAAGACAAGTGCGCACCGCTTGAACGATGGAACAAGTGGAAGCAGGTGGAAAAGCGGCGTCCAAGCGAAGTTGGAAAGGAACGCCCCAACATGCTGAAAGCCAGCCTATTTATAGGCGGACAACAGCACCACAAATTAACGTAATTAACTGGTCAAAAGAATTATTCAGCTCCCAAAATATATTAACAAAAAATCCTTTAACTAAAGTCTGTAAGAAAACAAAGAAAAGAAATAGACAAAAATCATAATGTGCCCGAAGCACATAACAGTATTTTATGTCTATTGTATTTTTGAGGGCAATTAATTGTATGCTTATTTATTTATTGAGCATTTATTTATTTATGTATTTGTTTTTAAATATGGCAGAGTCGGTCCTCCATAGTGATGTTCCATGTGCGACAAAAACATGTCGCTTAGATTATGGCACAATTGGAACCCCATAAGTTTGATTTTATGGAGGCTTGTGTCATTTTTGAGAGAATTTTATTGCCCCCACCACAATCCCCAAAATGTTACTATATTTAACAAGAAATTTACCTGTTCATTATTTTCTATTCAAAAATTTGCATTTTTTTTAGTGTCTGGCTGACTGGTACAGTATTCTCACTGAGTTTAGGGTTAAAAAAAACATTGTCTGCTGATGATATCATTAGCACACGAAGTTGACATTATCTAATCACTTTTGTTAGATAAGACAAATTATTCATGCAGAGGTTATAAGTGTGACTACTGAATGGTATTACATTTATAATGATATTGTCTTTATTGTTGTATTAATTTAGATACATGCTCATCTTGGTTGCAATAATGGACTTAGGTTAAAAATCTAAAATAAACACCTACTTAGAATAGCAATAGTTTTTCCTGTGCTTATTACACAGGAATCATTCTTTATTTATATTTATAGACTAACATGTGAAGTGTAAAAAGCTCATTTAAATATAAATGTGTGTGACTGGTCGGATCATTTTAGTTTCCAAACATCAATATTATTTTTTTTATTTTTCTGGTCACAGGAAATGTTTGGTAGCCTAATTAATGCCAGTCAATTGGTTGCAGGTATTTTCATAGAACAATATATAGAAAGTATCAGCAGGTTTTATAGACCTAGCTTCTTTTCTGTGTATTTTTGCTATATCTTAATGCTGGTTATGAGGCCAAGCAGCTTGTCTTCCTAGCCACTAGTGGCATTCATGTTTCTGAAGCTACAGCTACACAGTGGTTATATTAAGGGTTCATGTAAAATAAAAAAGGAAATTCAGAAAGAGTTTGGTCACTGTTAGATTTAGCTATTCATTGCTGACTACGTAGTCACAGCATCTGTATTTACAATCAACAAAGGTCTAATAAACGATAATAATATAATTTAGTGAGGAACTCTTTTCCTACAGGATTTAATTTTTTACAATGCATAGACTCTACCTGACAGGATAAGTAAGACATCATAAAGTTTATAAAAAACCTCTGAAATAGAATCAAATAAATTATACATTTAGTATGCCAATGCTAATAAATGTCCCATGTGATAAAAAAACAAAACAAAACCTAATGTAATTCCTTCCTTCATGAGTTTACCATCCCATCATAATGAAAAAAATATTTCTGTTACAGCTGTTTTAATAGTTTCTGGTGGTTTTTATGGTTTAATTGCATCACAACCACAGAATTTCACTGCAAAGAAATAGAGAAATGTGTCCTTTGATTGTAATTCTCAGGTGTAAATCAATAAAATTGAATTAAAGAGGAGCATTTTATCTCTTTAGAGTAATTGGCAGTGTACAATCCAGTTCATTTAAAGAGTAAAAGGATTATTAACAAGATCAAAGACCCTATTTCTTTTATTTTTAATATGCAGGGCTAAGAGGCTTTATGTCTGAAATGTTCTGCACAAGAGTTGAGTCTCATTCAAAGACGCCTGATGGAAACTTCTGCTTAGCCCTGCCAAGGTGAAGCTGTCTTTATTGTAATTAAACGATTCCAGAAGGGTTTGTCGTAGGTTTACCATCATAAAACAAAATGTCATGCTAAAAATTAAATATGATGCTGCTTGTTAGCTTTCTCAAAGTGACGCTGATTAATATCTTAAGGTTATTCGAGATTTCAGGAAATAAAACAAATATTGTAACTACAGAGGATATTGAACTATTTAATTATACCGTATTTTTAAAAATCCTATGAACAACAACGAAGTTTACGTCCAGCTCCTTGCAGAAAATTTCTTATGTCTGAGAAATGTATCTACGTATGTGAGAGATTGAACCTCTCCTATAAAACACCCAGTCTAATTGGTCTAATCTAATGATTAGACCAAAGTTTTGCTTCTGATGCATCCAACATGAGATTCCATTAACAATAAGTTAAAAAATACAATTCTAGATTTATTGTATTTAAATTTGTTGGTAACATCATGAATCATATAAAAGCTCATGGAAAAAAATCTGAGATTATAAAAAGTCAAAAGTACAAATACAAAGTCATGTTTTTGTTTAATAAAAAGGTAGACAGCTATTCAGGGAAGACAACAGTGGCTGTTGGTGCCTTCAGGTCACGGTCGAGTGTACTGTATGCTTTTTCCTTTTTTATTCTTGCATTTAGCTATTTCAGAGCATGATACTTTTAAAGAGCACTACCCTTTTCATGTAGTGTCTGTTTGTGCCTGGTACATATTTCACAATAATCTCCTAGTTTTCAACAGACCAAAAGAAGAAAAGAAAGCAAAAATGCAATACAACTATCAGAATGGAATCTATTTACAAATCTGCATCTTCATATTTATTTTTATTGTAACTTTTTAAATTTTTTTGTTTTGTTTTGCTACTTAGTCAAATGAAATGGTTAAGATC
This sequence comes from Cyprinodon variegatus, assembly GCF_000732505.1. Classification (NCBI taxonomy): domain Eukaryota; kingdom Metazoa; phylum Chordata; class Actinopteri; order Cyprinodontiformes; family Cyprinodontidae; genus Cyprinodon; species Cyprinodon variegatus. The sequence goes on along the minus strand of NW_015150767.1, from coordinate 327,599 downwards.
TCAAACATTCATAATGTGGAAAAAGAGATGGAAAAATTATTACACTGCGGGGTTTCCACTAGTGGGGTTTCCAGACCATATATCTTAAAGGAAAAGTTTGGTCAGCAAGGAATTCAAAATCGATTATTATCTATTATTACCTATAACTAATATGTTTGCGGTGTGTAGGGGCTAAGCCGACGCTTAGCCACTGTAGTGTTTTTAAACCGGAATCTTATGGTTGACGCGCTTTGCCGGGGTTAGATGGTGTGAAGGGGAAATGTCCAGACGCTGTTCTTGCTGTTTAAAGGCTGATATATTCCCACTCTTGCTGCTTACAAAACAAAAAAATTATACAAAAGCCAGCTGTGAGTTGACAGCGTTTCCTCGCCAAGCGGTCAAACCGATTTGCCCTTTCTGGTGAAACACACGCCCATGCACACATCATTTCCCTTCTTTTATAGAGCTTATACATAATGGCTTCTATACGGTGATTTAATGAATTCAGTTTTAATCAGTAAAAAAATAAAAATAATTTTCTTCGCAATCACAGAGTCCGGGACCAGCCATTTTTGCCCAAATATAGTGACATCTCACTCCTGACCTCAACAGTAATTATTGAAGATTTCGAGAGGACTTCACCATTGAAGTTCATGGAAGTTGCATGTTGTAATACACTGGGTAAAAGTGAAAAAAAATCTTGAGTCATTTCACTTTTCCAATTCATGATCCTACATGGACGATTTCATTGTTGATTTGCCAACTTGAAGAGGGAGGATTTCCCAACGAACTTCTAGCCAGAGAAAAAACACGTAACATTTAGCCAACATTTCAAAGAAGAATGTTTTTTAAGATGACTTGGATAGTAGCGCATTGTGACCAACACCAGATACAGCACTGGGACTTGCTCAACAGCCGATACCGCTCCGTGACGTCACAAACCGGTAGGTGGCAGTAGTGTTCTTTGACAAACATGGATGTCTCTGGTAAAGCACATTCAAATGAAAATTACTCTTAATCAAAAGTACTTATGATTTATTGAACAGTTGTAATAATTTCATATTTAAAGTACTTTCAGAAGTTTGAATTCTGAATGTAACCTGACTTTTCCTTTAAAGGTAAAGATGGAGCAGGGGGGTTTTAGTTTAATGTTTTAAGACTGTCATGTTAGAATTTCAAAGGCCAAATGATTTTCTGATGATATTTTTTGTCCTTCTTTGCATTGTCTTGCAAATGTGTCCATCCCTGCTTATCATTTGTTGTTTTTTTATTGAAACCAGAAGCTTTCATGTGTTTCATAAGAATGTATATGAAATAGCATATAATTGCTTATTAAAAAACATTGTTTTTAATTATGTAAAATCAAGTGCTCCTCCTATTTTACACCGACAAAACTGAAAATGGCAAACACCTTCAGAAGCAGTGATGTGCAGGGATGGGGAGGGGTGTTTTCAACAGTTGGGCCTCTCAAGAGCGAAAAGGTATGTTGAAGTGTCCCCTTGGGAGCCAAAGCATGTGTTGCAGTGACCCCCTGGGAGCCAAAATGCATGTTGAAGTAACCCCTTGGGAGCCAAAACATGTGTTGAACTGACCCCTTGCAGGCCAAAACACATGTTGAAATGACCCCCTGTGAGCCAAAATGCTTATTGAAATAACCCTTTGGGCGCCAAAACATGTGTTCAAGTGACCCCTTGCAAGCCAAAACACATGTTGAAGTGGACCCTGCAGCCCTACAACATGTTGAAGTGCCCCCTTGGCAGCCAAAACACATGTTGAAGTGACCCATTGGGAGGCAAACTGCGTGTTGAAGAGAACCCTTGGGAGCCAAAACACATGTGTAAATGACCCCCTTGGAGCCAAAAAGTATGTTGAAGTGACCC
>NW_015150767.1:324538-325345 GCF_000732505.1 Cyprinodon variegatus | reverse complement strand
ACACAGATGTTGAAGTGACCCATTGGGAGGCAACACAGATGTTGAAGTGACCCATTGGGAGGCAACACAGATGTTGAAGTGACCCATTGGGAGGCAACACAGATGTTGAAGTGTCCCCTTGGGAGTCAAAATACATGTTGGAAAAACACATTGGCATAAAAAAAACGTGCTGAAGTGTCCTCTTGGGAGCCAAAAGGCGTGTTAAGGTGCCCCCTTGGGAGCCAAACCACAGTTAAAGTGGATGTGCTAAATGTGCCCTTTTTTCTTTCCGCCTTTGCCCTTCAACAAGTTTGTACACGCCACTGTTCAGGAGTCTAATGCTAACGCTAACATTAGATTGGCTAGACCTTCGGGCTAGTATGCTGTTTTTTACAGGTTTATATATATATATATATTTTTTTTTTTTAGACCCTCAGAAGTTTGTTTGTGATAAACCGGGGAACACACCCGAAATGTCAGGGAGACCAATTTAGAGAATTTAAAATTAGAAATAGGGGAGCATACTTTTTTGCTTCTTTCCCAAAGTGGCAAGCGCACCCCCTATGGGTGGCTCAGTGTAATTGCAGGGGAGCTTGGTAAAAATTAACTAAATACGTTAACAGTGGTCAGAAACCATTTTTATGAAAAATGTATTGATAGCGATGTTGAATTCTGTAACACAGTAAAGTCAGGCCCCGTCCACACGAAGACGAACCCTGGCCTAAACGCACAAATTTTTCACCAAACCAGCCTCTCATCCACACGAAGCCGGCGTTTCGGGGGTCAGCCTTCAGAGTGGGAAGATTTCGAAACGCCGTTTTCGCGTTT
>NW_015150767.1:312698-324027 GCF_000732505.1 Cyprinodon variegatus | reverse complement strand
AAACGCGAAAACGGCGTTTCGAAATCTTCCCACTCTGAAGGCTGACCCCCGAAACGCCGGCTTCGTGTGGATGAGAGGCTGGTTTGGTGAAAAATTTGTGCGTTTAGGCCAGGGTGTTCGTGTGGAAGGGGCCAGAGTGGGAAGATTTCGAAACGCCGTTGAACCAAAAATAATTACACTTTGAAAGTGTCCTCTGGTTTACAGAAGATTGTAGCAAATATAATTGCAACTTGGTGAAAACTTTCTAACAGTTTAGGAACCACTGTGTTGCAATAACCCAAGATGGGCAGAGCTGGAAAATAAACAATCAATCTGAATGGACTATTTTGCAAAGAATGGGCAAATATTTTCGTTATGAGGCCCACAAACCTGATAGATATATATACTCCATTACACCTTCAGCCATAAACCATTAAAGAGATTATATTTTGTGATTGATCTGTGGGTATAAACACAACTATAGGGCACTTTTCAAATTTAAAATTAACATGATGTCATTCAAATGTATTGTTGCCAAAGCAGTTTTGTTATAACCAATGACTGATGAGTAAAGCATTCACAATCAGCAATATCTCTGCCAACATAAGCATCAGTTCTGTTATGTCAGATAGTCATTCTTTATGACATCCTCTTTCCCTGCAGATCATGCCTAGTTTCAGCAAACATGCTATTGTGTGTTGTCCTCAGTGCCTCATTTCACTAAATAAGGTCCTCCATCAGCTGACAGACTGTTTGTTTTCATCTCTCAGCAGAGACTCTGAACTCATTGGAATTCCGTCTTCCACAATGTTTCCACATCCATGAGGTACTTGTGGTGGCCTGCTTATGACGATAACATCCTGTCATGCCTTCAGTCAAGCCCTGTTATTCTGAAACCAACACCTGGAACAAAAACCCTTCTTGTGAGTTGTTGTTAGGTCCCAGTCACCAGGAATCTTCTAAGCAATAACAGTAATTTTCTCAAGCAGGCAGCTCACTGTGCAGAAATGAGAGGCTTTATTGATATTCCTCGCAGTGGTTCTGTCTTTTAAGGCGCTCTGGAGAACAAGATTCCAGGGTTGCATTGATCAATATTTCATTGTAATAACAGCCTGAAAGACTGTGTGAGAAGTAAAAGAAGCAGAGATGGGCCAGTGGAGGAAAATCCTCTGATTTCAAACTGTTTTATTTTTGTCGGCCTCTAGTATTTTAGTTATTTGTCCCCATGTGGAAAGAGAGTTTCAGGATTCAGCAAAAAAATATGATTTTATTAAAATGTTAAAAGTGGAAATAACCTTTTCCTAAACCTGGTTTTCCTCCATTTTCAGTGAGTAACAGATTGATCCAAAGTGACAAATATTCATTAATTCATTTTCCATTACTTTTTAAATTTTTATTCTTTAAGTCCAAAATTAGGGAAAATACAGATTAAATCTTTTTAGATTATTGATAAAACACAAACAAACCAAGATCAAAACGATTTAAACCAGGATGCAGGACTTGGGGGACTTCTGCACAATGTTTGCAGATGCTTGTGCTGCCCCCTAGTGGACAGAAATATGAAGTGATGCAGAGTTTAAGTAAATATTCACTAACATGCTCTAAATATTCCCTGTTTCATTATTATTAACTTTAGTTCATAACTAAACACCAGACATATACATTTTCCGAACAAAGAATAAACAAACCTTAATGAATAGAAATGAATGAATAGAAAAGGTTTATACACAAGTTTCAATTTATTGCAAACAAGTTTTCAATTTATTGCAGAGTTCTTTAATCCTCATAGAGTTAAAATAAAACATTTGCAGGCTCACATAGTTATAGCCATACACAATAAATTAGAATATATTTTCATTAAACGGAGGCTTTGAAAATAATCTTTCAGCAGGTATTAAACATACTTCTTACTGGCCCTCATGTTCATATTGAAATGTTTTTTTGTTGTTGTCATGTAATGTTTTTATATTGAATGTATATTCTCTTAGCTCTAAGCAGAAGGTCATTATAATTGATCAAAATAAAGGTTTGAAAACATCGATGTGTAGGTCATTAAGCCATAAACTGTGTTTTACCCTGGTAGCTCCTCCTCTTGCTGGAGCCAACAGTTTGCTCACAGACTGCTCAGAGATTGTGTCCTATTTGCAAATGTACTTGTTCCAGATGGTCTTGAGGTCAGGGCTGCACACAGGCAAGTTCTTCCTCTGCATTCTCAGATTTAAGAGAAAGTCTCTGATAAAATCTCAGCAGGATTGGTTTAGACTTCTCTCCCTTAAAAGGAACATGCTGGATTGAAACTAGTTGCAGGAAACTCCAAACTCCAAAAAAAAAAAGGGAAAACCCTGGTTTGATGTGATTAAAATAAATAATAAATTTCTTAAAATTGCATTAAAGTCTGTAATTAGTTTTTTTTTAAACGATCCCTCCGTCTTTTATATCTGGTTTTCCATGAGGTCACTGGAGGCTGGTGCCCCTCTCCAGATGCTGTGGATAGCGGTGGGTGAGACGGAGGGCTGGACGGTCACCAGTGCATCACACGACAATAAACAAACACTCATACTCAAAGACAATTTAAAGACACCAATCGACGGTTATGTTTGCAGACTGTGGGAGGAAGCTGGAGTACCCAGAGAGGACTCAGTCATTCACAGTAGAAACATGCAAATACCAGTTTTCAAACCCAGGATCTTGCTGCAAGTGTGAGTGGCCACTCCACTAAGAACAAGTGCTAAGAACTGGGCCATCATTTTCACAGACTTCTGACTGTAATTTAAGATTACAGAAATTCAGATACTGCCAAAAATTTTATGTGACACCATATTCATATTTTTAATGGTTTGTTTTAAAGAAAACATGTGTTTTGTTTGCAATGCGTGGGTTCAGGTTTGTTAGAGAGTCGTATGCAAATATCCATGTTAGGCAAGATGACTGAAACCTGAGCGCTCACTTCCACGCCTCTCAGGCTGTCGTAGCATTTCCCTCCAGAAGTGATACAATAAACCCACAGGTTAACGTCGTTTTTAACTAAAAATCACTTTCTTCACACATACATTCCTGAAATGACAGAAGTGACCCCTGACCTCTACCTGCCGCTAAGCTCGGCCAGCTTTGAATGAACAAGCCTCCAGAGACAAAGCCAGTGCTGAGTGAAATCCCCTTTTAGTGAGTGCTGATTTATACTTTAAGCCTGTCAGTTAACCTTGGTGCAGCTTCAGCCTGCTTGCTATTACACTAAATGTGGGATGTTTGGGTCCGTCTAAATTCCTCAAATTAGAGTTTCCTGTTAATATTTTCATGCAGAGATGAAGAGTGTGATGAAAGGATGGCAGATATTCTAGAGATGTACAGTAGATGTGTGAGTGCATCTATTTTTTTATGTATCTTTATTACTTTTTTTCAAATTATACAGGAAATGCTTTGTACAAAAGCATAGAAGCCTCACCACCACAACGACAGCAACAAAAACTTACAAGGTAAAAGACAGGAAAAAGAAAATAATAAATAAATAAATATAGATGAATAAATAAAAATAAGGAAATAAACAAAACCAGGTAAAAACCTGTAAAATATGTTCAAAAAAGATTTCTATAGAGTACAGATATGAAAAATAAAATACGCAAAAAAAAAAAAATGCTAATAACATTAAAACTCAAATTGATTAATCAGTTAAAAGGATACCTAAGCAGATATCTAGGCATTACAGTGTCACTATAATAATTGGTCAAGTTAACAGCTCATATGTGGTTCCCTCCAGCCCTTCTGTAGAGTCCCTGTACTCTCTATACCGATGTGATCTAAGAATGGATCCCACATTTTATAAAATAGCAGAGGTTTCTCCTTAAGCCAGTAGGTCATTGCTTCCAAGGGAATTAGTTCCCTCAGACTCAGGAGGTTTGTCAGAGACCCATTGAAGTAGAACACACTGTCTGGCACCTAACAGAAGAACATCTAGTCTCTGCATATAAGAATTCAAGGTCAAAACAGGATGTAAACAAGGGATAAAAGACAGTGGGGTTAGGCCCAGATCCTTATCAAATATGATAGATATTTCTTTACAGACCTTTCTGCAGCAATTTAGAATAAAGGGGCAGTCAAAGATGCAATGATACACTCACAGAAAATTAACTAATGCAGAGTTTATTTTTAAGCAAATAAATCTATTAGATTTTATTTAAATACTAACATTTTTACATTTTATTTATTGAAATTAACTATATTCTATATAATTATGTTAATTTTAAAATAGATTTAATGTAATTACTTAATACATATTAACATGGTTTAAATAATCAAAGCTGTGAAACAAATATGATTATTTTATTTAAAATGTATGCTATTGGTTTACATACGATTTAGAGTAAGTGAAATCGGAAAACAGGAAATGACATCATTATATTCCCGCCATCTTCATTCCTCAGGTGTGGTGCTTCAGCGTGAATGGTGAGTAATCTGGAGTCATCCTTGTATCAATGAACAGTTACTTATTTGACTCCAGATATTGGTTACTGATGAGAATGTTTTCATTCACTTCACAGATCTCTGAATAAAATGGCTTCCTGGTCCTGTATTTTTTATACTTTAAGTTAAAATGTTTTTCTGACAAAATTTTTATTGTGGCAGGTCAAAGGCTTCCTCGGATAAAATGAAGTCTCCCCGGAAATCCTTGCATCAAAAGAAACACATCACCTTACCCTCAGAGGAGGACTAATCAATGAACATGCAAGTTACTTTCTTAGGTTTAATGTGCACCAATAAAAAATTCTCTAAATTAAAGGATTATTGGTATTACTTTTAAGCAATGAGACATGCTGTTCTTTACGGCAGGAAGTGGCCACAAGCATGAAAAAAAGAAATGGCATTGAGGTTCTGTTTTTTATGTGACCATCATTCTGATCAACAATGCTCAAATACAACTTCTTTTTTATCATATTAATATAGCTGATGATCATGGAGGGTACAACTCCATTGACACCTAATGCTTTGTTTTGTTTTCCAGGCTTTAGGGAGTCAAAGATCTTGAGGTCATTGTGTCCATCTCCTTCTCATAAACAGTGCCTTATGGGAATTTCTTTAAATTAAGACACACTTGGACTCATTCATGAGCTGGTTAGATTTTGTTGTTCAAAGGTCAGGTTAGGATGACCACAATTTATTTTTCTTTGTACCCTCCATCTTTCAGGACATTGAATGCAGTGAGGCTGAGGCAGACATCGCAGGAACGACCATGATAATTTACACTGTTCGAGCTGAGGGTGATGAGCCTAATGGCCCTGCTGGACGCTTTCTCTGGAAAAAATTGGAATCTAGATAGGTAATTTTTTCTTAAAATAAGTGCATTGTTCTTGGATTGAGGAGGTAAAAGAGACATCTTGCCAATGGAACAAGACAATTTACAATTAAAATAAGAAAACACATTTCGATTGTCTCATTTCAAGTGCATATTATCTAATTATCTTATTTTAAGAGTAAAAATACTCATTCCATTGGCAAACTATCTGATTTACCTACTCAAATTAATGGTAAATACACTTAGTTTAAGAAATGTTTACTTATGTCTAGATAGTTTTTCCAGTGTTGTAGATGTTGGTGTGGTCCTGGAAGGGGTTAAAGTTCTCCACAACCTCCAGAGTATCAACCATGCATGCGTGATGCTTTATGGGTTGATCTATGCACTTAATCTAAGCTATCCAAAAAGCTTGAAGAATTCAAGAATGGACCTGGAATCGTCCAAGCTCTTTTTTTGAGATGGGGCAGGCATGGGAGGAGGAAAACCCATTCCTGTCAGGTGATAAGTTAAAACATTAACCTTTCTAACTTGCCTCTGTTCGATGATTTTTTGAAACCTGTACCTGTACCTCTACTGTCTGGGTCAAGAGAAGAGGTTTTCTTTAATATTAATAAATCTTTTGAATCCACAAGGTGGTGTGATATTATGCATCATTCATAGATTGTTAAACAGAAAATAGAAATAAAAACTTTGGATAATAATCATAAAAATACATAAATGTAATGCGCTTTGATTGAATATAAGCTTCACTGTTATGTATTTCTAATACATACACATTATTCATCTAGAATAGGTACCGGTAACCTGATCGAAGAAAATCATTTGATATTAATCATAATACATAAATCTAATGCATTTTGATTGAATATAAGCTGAATTATGTATTTCAAACGCATGCACATTATTCATCTTGAATAGGTAACCTAATTACTATGTAATTCAAACACATAAACTTCATGTATTCTGAATACATAGTCTGATTAATATGTATTTATAATAAATAAATTGTATTAATACTGAATACATAAACCTGGTGAATATGCATTTCAAATCAATAGGATTAATTTCACTGATGTATATGCATCATGTAATGTTTATTAGGTAGTTTTATGTTCAAAATATTCAAAATATTAAATGGAACTTTGTCATTTAATTATTTTACATAAATCTTAAAAGTTAGGGTTAAATATTTCTGAGTGTAGTAGTATCCCTCTGAGATCTTACATTTATTGCAATATCTAGAAAGTGTGAGGTTAAATTTGTTCCTTAATACTGGTGTAATCTGGAGCCTATGGATGATTTTAAATTGGTGTTTCTTAATTTTGTTGGTGGGAAAAACAGCCTAGAGAGCTCAACCACACATCCCGCCACTTACCCTCTGGCCTCCCAGAGCAATTTAAGATGAGTCGTACCCTCAGCTGGGGGGAACAGAGCACCATATAACCTGGTTATCAGTTTTCGGGGCTCAGGGTTCTTGTAGTACTTCTTCTATAGAAGAGTGAGAGAACCCATCAGGATATAACCTTGATGTGTGATCTATTAAAATGAGATTTACCTGAATGTTGTGTCAGTTGATGGTAAACTCATATTAAGCATTTATATTCAATTTCAGTTTAGTTTATTTATATAGCGCCATTTCAAAACACATGCCATTTCTGGGCACTTTACAGAGACAATGCAACCAGATGATAATACATCATGTGTTGCACCACTTGCCTCCAACAGTAGTTTTGTCCTCCTTTTGCTAGACATGCTTTTGAAACTATTTTAGGATCATGTATAGTCATACCCTTTTATGGACTCATCGGGGCCGTAATTATGCAGATTTTTATTTCTCATGAAGGCGCGCTTCCCTTACGCATGTTGGGATCCAGAGGCTTGCACACCAGAGGGCGCCAAGGATCCCTTGCTGAGGGCTTGTGCTCACCTGCTACCACCTGTCGCTCCTCTGCTCATCAGGGGATCTGTATTTAAGGAGGCAGAGGATGTCTCTCCAGTGCCAGAGTGTTTGCCAGTTATGGTTAGCAAGCCTGAGCCAACCTGCCTGTCTGAATCTCTGACTACCTGAAAACCTGAACCTGAACCTTATCTGTTTTCTCTTCTCTGCTTCCTAGATTGAACCTGTCTGAAACCAGAAACCCAGAAGAGTTTCTCTGTCTGTTCTCTGAAGAACCCTGGAGATTAATCCCTGTCAAAGACCTGCCTGCCCGCTCTCTGAAGAAACCGGAAGGGAAACTCTAATCGGTGATCTGCCAACACTCAAACCAAGCTCTGCCTCCGCCTAGCCCTCAGCCTGCCGACAGCCTCTGGACCCTCCTGGTTCCTCCCTTCTGCCGCTCTGCTCAAACTCCTGAACAGGTACAGACCTGCATACTTTCATCCTGCAAATTACCTGGACATCCACTAACTCCTCTGTCCCCCTCCTCAGTGAACCCACTCGAGACCAGTCCTGGATCTGATAACCCCTGGATCTGTTTATTGATTGTGCTCTAACTTCAATGAATCTTTGAACTTTTTCCCAGTCTCTGAGTGTTTCTGCATGTGGGTTAGGCACCTGAAGCAAACTATGACAACGCACAGGTGGACTGCATCTGTTTAATCTGTTTAATCTGTCGTTTGTTAAATCTGATAGGGCAGAAATAAATACAATGAATTTACGAGAAGATTACAATGTTGTTGTTGCTTGAAACCCATTGCTTGACAAAATGTGATTAAGTACACATGACCCCTCAATGAACAATTTAAAAAAAACTACTACTACATCTATGTTCTCTCACTTAGTCCTTGTCAGGGTTGCGATGGGGCCAGTGCCTAACTCCTGCAGTCTATGGGCGAAAGGCGGGGTACACCCTGGACAGGACACCAGTCTGTTGCAGGGCAACACAAGAGACACACAAAGTCACACAACCATGCACACACACACTCTCACACCCCAGGACAATTTAGTGAAGCCAATTAACCTAACAGTGATGTTTATGGACTGTGGGAAGAAGCCAGAGTACCCGGAGAGAAGCTACACATGCACAGGGGGAGCATGCAAACTATGGTTACAGGGAATCGAAACAAGGACCTGCCTGCTGCAAGGAAACAGTGCTAAACACTGCACCATCATGCAGCCTGTAATACTACCGTGCAGCTGGAAATACCTTAACTTCAATGTTTTTGCTTTCAGTTTATTTTTGATTTTTTTTTACATGATGTTCTGTTTTTTTTCCCCAGCAGAATTTTGTGTGATTTACTTGATATTAACCATAACCTATATGAAGATCTCTTTGGAGCAGAAACCATTTAATTTTACATTTTTTAATTGCAGAAAGCAGTAAAAATGATAAACAATCAAAATGCCACAAGCCTATGTGATTATCTCTCTCCCTCTGCTGCTCCTGTGTTTGAATCAAGCTGCAGAGAAACAACAGCCACTATCTTCCTGCAGCGTTGTGTGTCTGTGTGTGTAGTTATGGAAAGAAAGGAGGAAAACAAAGAAAAGCAAACACTGAAATGAGAGATGCAGGGCCGGATCCAGGAGCCGGATCCCCCGCTCCCCCCCCAGCCAGTCACAGTAAACACTGTGGGCCTCTTTCCACACACAGCTGCCAGCTATGAAAGCAAAACATGCAAATTTATGCCAAGAAACAAAAACAGTTTTCACACTGTGGAGACATTTGAATAAAAGTTGATCAACATTTGTAATGATGGTTTTACAGAAAGGCTGCAATAGGAATCGCTGTGAGGTTTTGCACCAGACTGTTAATTTCCAACGGAAATGTTTCTTTTTGTTTACTGTAAAAAGCATGAAACATCTTTTACTACAAAGCATGGAAGCATGATCTGATCTTTAAAGGTTTGGAAATCTTTTGAAATCATATGTGAATTGTACAGAAACAGACCAGACTGATGCTTGAACAGCTTGGGAATATAGAACAGGTGAGCTAAAGGTGAGCTGCATACCTTCATTGGTCCCTGTGTGAATGACGTTCTGTCTCCTATCAGTCTACGCATGCAGTGTCATGATTCTGGGAAAGTAGCGGCTTTGCTTAGGTTCTCCTCTCCTCCTGGCTTCATTATTGCTCATTCCTCCCGTCCAGCTCCACCCCTTCTCATCAGTACTCATGCTTTAACCTGCTCCCCTGAATATTTACCCAGACTTCAAACCAGTTACTGTATTTGAGAGCCTCACAGTGATGTCCAGCAGATTGCCTGATCCTGACTTTGCTTTTGCCTCATGGTTCCCTCATCTTTGCCTTGCTGGGCTACTCTGATATTACCTCGTTTTTACTTTTTCTTTTTCTTATCATTATAAATGTTTTTATGTTTTTTATGGATGTTTGAGAATCAGGGCTCTTGTCTACATCAAATCAACATCTGCTGAGGGAGCAGCTGCAATCTACCCCGGGCAAAGAAGTTTAGAGGGAGGTTCTGAAACACAGCACAGATGCAGACGATTTCTGGCATTGTTCTCACCCTTTGTGCTTTATGTAAATACACAGTGAATAATGCATGGCTGCGTTCCCTACGCCTGCTGCATGCAGCTCAACTACAGGCCCTCAGGCTGACAGGAACACAGCCTACCTGCCCTGGCATCATGATTTAAAAAACAGAAAATCCAAATTATCACCTGACTGAACAGTTTAGGTTCAGCGGTATACTAAACTTCCCACACGCTGAACTCTAACAAATCAGAGTGCATAAGTGAGTCCTACAAAAATTATGTTCTAATGATTTTAAAATGGTGTGAACTACCATATGATTTATCACCTAAAATAATAGATTATTGATTAAATAAAAACACAATTTCACCTAAAATGCCAACAGGAGACTGAAATTTGTGATAAAATGAGAAAATGTTCAAGCAGAGAATCTCTTTTGTTCAACAAGTATACTCTTGTTTACCACGAAGAATCCAGTTATTTTATTTAGTCTAGTACTGCATATATGAGCAAAGGATTAGGAATAATAAATTTCTGATGGGCATAGATGTGAGGCTGTTTTATTAAGATGTTCAAATAAATGTTAGCCTCAGGTGTGAAAAAAAATAAATGTGTTGGAGACTTTTTAATGGACCTTTATGTAGATAAAATTCTAAACTTTTCTTAAAATGTCCAGAAAATATTGTGTAACTGTAGCTTCTACCTTACTGGATTTGATAATAAAACTTCTTTTGGAATAACTTGTGAAACTCCATGAAAAACAAAGCATTTGTTGCTTGACTCTGTCTCCCTCTAGTGGCCACAGAAGATATGACGTATCTAATGTTACTTGTTTATCTGTCAATAAGAAGCTTCCATCTAATTAACGTCTGATTCATCATGTTGTGTTTTATCACCAAAATACTTCAGTTCATGTAAACAAATCTTCAGTGCATCACAGTTAGATTGTGTGATCTTGTTTTGACTTTTTTCCCATTTATTGGTCTTTGTTTTAGGGCTTCTGTAGATATCTTCATATAATTAGTGGACCTTAGAGGCAATAATTGGAAACTTTTCTTTTATAAAATATCCGAATCAATTACAGTCTATCAGTCAAAGGTAACTCCATGTCATTAGCAAGAAATCTAAATAAAAAAAATAAAATAAAAGAAAATAAAAGAAAAACCTTTTTCCAGAGGGCTTATGTAGAAATAGCAATTCACTATTTCAAAATAAATTGAAGCAGGAAACATTTTCTTTTACATCTCTTTATATAATTATCCCTATGGCCTGTGCATATATTTCTCCCATAGTTTTTATTTACTTTCAACTTACCATTAATTTCCCTTCCATTAATTAAAATAATATAATTTTATTGATCCTATGATATATTGTAATTTACTTAGTAATTTTTTCTTTTTTTATATAATTTCAGACAGACACTTTGACAAACAACAATAAATTAATCAACCAAGTACACACAAAAAATACTATTTAACATAAACCAAACCAAACACCAATTTCCAAACTAACTAAATTCACCTGAACATAAATAGAAACAAAACCCTCCACGAAATAAACCTGTCAGTATATACAGACAGAGAAGTTATTATATTTATTAATTTAAATAGTCTGAAAAGAGGTATGAAGAAGTAAA
>NW_015150767.1:280441-312612 GCF_000732505.1 Cyprinodon variegatus | reverse complement strand
ATATATATATATTGAATTAACTGAAATGTTTTTAAGAATTTCCCCCTTTAACTGTTTTACTGACATATGTTCAAAATTCACTTGTTTCCCTGAAGCTCCTGTTATTATTGCTTCTTTATTTTAACTGAGGTAAGGTAGTGTGGGAACAAGGTGTTAAAACTGTCCACGAGGGGGCAGCAGAGGGCAACTCTGTCATGTAATGTCCAATAAACGTGGAGACAGCTCGGAGCAATGATTGCTTAGACTAAAATACATGTTTCAAGTTTTTGAAAATAACTCTATAGTCGAACTTATGTTAATACTTGAATTGGATCACTCAGCGAATCGGTGTGTATTTGTATTTAAAATGGGAAAAATCAACAGGTCGGGCGTTTTATCACTTCTTCTTCCCTCACGTTTGATGTTTGGACGTGCGCACCGTCACGTCCTATGCTCTTGTGTGCCCTCCAGTGGATTACTGGGTGCATTACACTAACACTGGGCGTTGGTCTGTCTCGCCCAGCTGCATAACTAGTATGTTACAAAATAAGAACTGTTTACCAACGCTGATCACTGTTTTGCTCATGCTGTGTATGGCATTTATAAAGAGTACACCTTGCATAATGTTTTTTATTTTTATTTTGGAATAAACTAAAAGGAACATGTCACTAGATTGCATGTTCTTGAAAGGAGAAAGCAGTGCAAACTGCCTGTAGTTGTGATTCACTGTTCACACGGAAGCATAATGTGGCACTAAAAGGTTTATTTTTAAAGAAACAGGACAACATAAATGCAACATAAAGGGTGGATTTCTCACTATGGACTTAAATATTTGTCTATAATATCTTTAGGGTTCTTTATTGAACCCTAGCTTTTCATGAAGAGCCCACTGGCTGTGGTGTGTCTCGTGTAGTCTGCCTGTCAGACACAATAGCTGCCTTTTGATTGCATCATCACTTAATTGTGACCCGAGAGATACCCTTTCCTGGCAGGCAGTTTCACGTGTGTGTGTGTGTGTGTGTGTGTGTGTGTGTGTGTGTGTGTGTGTGTGTGTGTGTGTTGGTGAAAACCCACTACTGTGGCTGAGCCTGCTGCTGCTGCAATCACCTGCAATCCTTTCAACGCCTCTATGCTGCAGCTGGTTGCTCAGAGACAGGGGTCGCCTGGGCCACCCAGCTTATGATGCTTGGAGCGCTGGTGAGGAGAGGGATAAAGACAAAGATGCAAAGATGGGTGGGCATGAGGAATGGAAGAGAAGAAGTGGGGAACTTGTAGGGGGGAAATGATGGCAGAGGATGAGCTGTGGTATCCATCTGGTCAGGGTGCAGTAACATCTAATCTGGACCCCAATCCTTTGGTTTGCCTTTGCTCCCAGTTTATTCAAAAACTAAATTGTTTTCTAACTTTTCAATGTTTGTAATTCAACATTCTGTTGCCTCAAAATAAAAAAAAACGATTTTACATTAGGATTTTATGTGGCCCGATGACTGATACATATTTTTATAAAGGGGATGAAAATTATACTTTTATTTTAAATTTTCTGTTTTAAATAGATTTTCTTAAGAAGATCAAAACTGAACCCCATCATAAAACAGCGTGCTGGATTCATCATGATGTGGTAATTATTTTCTTTGCTAGTCCTACACTGTGGTGTTTCCCATTCAGTGACAACCAGACTTGAATGAAAGCTAATTCATGTAGTAGACCGGCCTAGTCAAAGTCCAAAGGATCCATTCATCAAAAAAATCTGATTAGAGTATATCTATTTGATTGAACGGCCTAGTCAAAGTCCAGATCTATAGTCGTGTTTATAGTCCTGCATCACTATCTGGATCAGCCAAAGATTTCCCAAAGCAATTTATAATCAACACGAAGCAATAGGAAACTAACAGCCTAACAATCATGACATGCTTTTCTGCTGCTTCTGTTCACTTTAATCATTATTTGGGTTCAAAGCAGGGGTGGATTTAGGAAATGTGGGGCCCTAGGCAAAGACAGGCAGGGGCCCCACTGAACTGAGAAGGCAACACATAAAACAGACCCATTAAACAGATACAGAAATTTTAATAGAATAGACAAACCTTATTTTGTTTGTTCTAGGTTTTGTCCCTCTCTTCTTGTCCCTTTTTTGTTTTTTTTGTTTTCCTTTCTATGTTTTGTACCCAATTGACTTTTCATGCTCTTTCAAAAGGAATTATTTTTTTCTCATCACTAAGCTCACTTAGCTGATTACTCTTTCTTGTGTTTCCAAAAAGGTGACGGCAAAAGTAAATAATACAGTCCCTCTTTTCACTGTAGATAAACCATGATCTGCTTACCTGTTCTCTTTTTTTCATTTGTATAAAATAATAGCTGCATGAATCATGACAGCAGACAAGATAGAGGAGAGCAGGAGGCGGGGTTACCAATCTACTTGCTCTGGAGAGCAGAGTTCGCTGTTTTTATGTGTCATCAGTAGCAGAAAAATTTGCTATATTTGGCAGTAGGCGCTTTTTTTTTTAATCAAAGCGCTAAAGGGGTCTGACAAGTTGCTAAATATAGCGACAAATGCTCTAAGTTGGCATCACTGCTCTTCGCATCGTTGGTTTTCAAATGGTTTGCTGCTGTCTGTTTGGACCTTTCTGAACATGTGTAGCAAATGGACTGATCCAATGTGGTGGACACTGATGGAGGGGGGCTGAGAAACACTTAATATTATAAGTATCCTGATGGTATTATAGCGGAAGGATTTTTATCTAAAACATAATTAATAGGAATAGTTGCATTAACTAAACATGTAAACAGAGTTTTATGGGGCCCCCAGGAACTTGGGGCCCTAAACAACTGCCCAGTATTGCCTAATGGTAAATCCTACCCGGTTCAAAGTCACAGCTTTGACATTCAGTCAGTGACAGAGGAGGTGGCCTTTATTTACAGATGAAAGCAGCAGAATTATCTGATGTTGACTGATTGGTGGAAAACAGTTCAGGTGCAGAAAATGATGGACCTCTGTGATCATCAGTAGAAGCCTGAGCAAAGTCACTTGTTGAGAGAACAAGTCCAAAGAGAAGTGTTGCAACATTAATGGACTGAGGAGAGTTTTTTTTTTTTTTAGATTAAATTGAACACTTCCATTGCTTCATGTTTCATAGAGAAAAAAAAAAAACTGTTACCTAGAGACTCAGCAGTTGATTAACAATTCATTCCCTGCCTAATACCAAAGAGGGTTTATTTCTGTAGCTTTAAAAGCTTTGAGCTATTCCAAAAATTAAAATTCTAGAACTGTTTGAAAACTAAAAGGAGTGGTTACATTATTTTTCTTTCTTTTTACTTAAAAAAACAGGGAAGCTAAGGAAAACCGCTGGCCGCCCAGCATGCAGGGAGGACATGCTGCTGAGCTGTCACCTTTGCTCCCTGCTGTGGGTGGATGGATGAGGAAGGCTGAGACATGCTAATTGATTTCATCCCTCGGGAAAGTCATTTCATCATACTTGTGTTTTCAGCACTTGTCTGATGACAGCCTTGCAGCAGTTAGTTAGCATGCACAGAGGCTGACTTTCCCCCCGTTGGGAAAACCAGAAGCCGTCTGCGTGACTGAGGATGAAGCACGTTAGGAGGCATGAAGAGGAAGTGATGAAGAAGCCCTGCACTCTGAAGACAACTGGAAAGCAAAAAAAAAAATGTGATCAGAGAGAATTTATTTTTTTACATTTCCAAACATTAAAGGAGATCTAATGTTTTTATGCAGCAGCTGTAATGTGGAGTTAAAAAAAAAAAGCAAAGATTGGTTTAAATTATTTGGTAAGTTAGTTCTATTCAATCAGCCTTAATAAATGGATCTACTTTAGATGTTAGCTAATCCTGGTTAAAGATGAAAAATACATCCATCCTCTCAACATGTGTGCAAAGTGTTTATAAAGGATGGGGTTTTCTGTCAACAAACCAAAAAAGTGGACAGGATGAAAGGTAGTTTGGTTAGAGGGTGTGAATATTTAACTTTATGATATATATTTAGGAATCTAATAGAGCAGATTGCTTAACTAGCCCAAATAACTAGTGTTATTCTTGAAGGCCTCTTAAAACCAGCAGGTTATTGTTAGCTAATAAACAATGTTGTTTAATTCTAAGAAACTCTGTTGGGGTTTATAATCAGAATAAACTTAACGTGTTAAAAGAAACTCTGAGCTTTGGATCAGTCTATTGACTCTTACCTAAACAATAATGGTATTTACAGATATTTCCCTTGCTGTCTTAGTCCACATTTCATTAATACAAGGACAAATGTAGTGAATCAGATTTTTATTGACTGAACAAAGTTGCAACAATCATTTGCTACCAAAAACTTTAAGCTACATGATGTTACCATGAGATGCTGAGTGAATCACGTTGATCAAAGTGCCCCGATTCAAGTCACAAACCTGCCTTTTTTTATTTTATATTAAAAAGGCTGCATATAAATATAACGATACAGAACAAAAGGATAAATATTAAAGTACAACACAGATTGCACCAGGGGTCGATGTTTACAAAACACTTTGTGACGTAAAGCTCTGCTTTCTTATGATATCATCCTCTACGTAGACTTACCACTGAGGTTTCGTCACGCATATAAAAACGAGTACAAACAGTTCAAGGCGACGATTAAAAACAAAGCAGAAGCTCCGCGGAGCTTCGACAGGTTACATTACTAGGTCAGTATATAAGGCATACAAAAAAACAACATTCCACACATTAATGCTGAGGTTAATATGAGAAAAGTGTCAGCCAGTGCAACAGTTACACAATGTATAAAACCTCTTGAGGTACAAAGTTGCTCAACTTGACAGCAAACATTTACAATGGCCTAACATCCAAATTTCTAATCGGCCTAAATAAAAATAAAAAACAACCAAAAAATTCACTGTTGCATTGCAACTAATCACAGATTCTCATCCACAAAGGAAATGAAAAGTTCAGTGTTCAGGACCCTTCGTCTGATTCAAGGCACTGTCCAGATACGCCCGCATCTTCTCTCTGTGAGGCTGGCTCAGACAGCAGCCGATGGCACTCTCCGCCTCCAGAATCCGCCTCCAGAAACGATCCCGGTCTCTCGCTAGTTCCTCCCAGGGACCTTTTCTGGATGCCTGGCGGGCAAAGGACCAGGTCCGCATGACATGGACTTGTACGAGAGGAGAAAAACAAACCTGAAGACAAAAAGAAAGACTTTAGTAGGAAAACATTAAAAAAACAAAACAAATCTAGCTTCATGTTAAATAAAACAAACCTCTATTACCAATTAGCTCCACTAATTGGTGACTGACATAGGAAATAGAAATAATCTAAAAACACATTAGATCTTAGAAATCAGGAGTTCAAACAGCAGCCTGATTTGTTGCTCTGGAAGATGAACCCAAACCTAAATGGGGGGAATAAAGGGACTAGAAACTAAAATAGTCCTTCCTCTATAAACCTTGCTGACCAGCTATGCATGTAGCCTCAGACCCTAGGCTAAAAGCAGCAGTTAAACTCTGCTGGCTGGAGTCACGTGTCATGGCGACCAGCGCCGTTGCTAATCGACAACAAACAACAAGGCTGCTCAGCAGCTGAGCGTGTGTCAGTGAAACAGGAAGCAGGTCTTATCTGGGGGTTAAGACTGTCACTGCTGACACTCCCAGTTAAAGCCTAGATAACTGCTGCTCTATCTCCATTTAGTTTCACAGTAATACTCAGAGTGAATTTCCTCACTGAAGGCCCATAAGAGAACCTCTATTTTATTCCTGAGTTTCATATAACAAATATTTGGTAAATATTAACTTATTGACCTTTTTCTGCTTGGTTCTGGGTTTGTCGTTCTTCCCCTCAGGAGGCGGAGCCTGAGCTGTCTGCTCAGCTCTCCTCCATGGCACCAGTCTTCTGTCTGCATGGCAGTGCTGCGTTACTTTTCTGGAAGGCAGAGCAGGTTTGTCAGCTGCTATCTTCTTCCTGGTCTTGGCGGGCGGACTTTGAGCTTGATGGTCAGGTTTAGATGTTATTGAGGAGCTATGAAGGGAAGCCTGGAAGTTCAGAGGGTGGTAGGGGTCGTGTTTTTGGCCCAGAGATTCCCAGAGCAGTTCTTCTTCGTCGTCGTCCTCCAATGGAGGAAAGCTGCTTGGCCTTTGCTCTGTGTCTGACCTGGGGGGAGGTGCAGGGAGGGAGGCTTGTTTACATACTGAGGTGGATTTGGTTTTCAGAGTGGGGCTACTGGTTGTACTGGCAGTGAAGAACATGGGGTTGTACGGGTCTTCAGGGTTGCTGAAGAGCTGCCACAGCTTATCGCTTTCCTCCTTGTCGATATCGGGGCTGGAACATTCGGAACCAGCCCAGCTGCTCCAGCTACTCTCGCTGTCGGAGCGGCACACCCACATGTTCAGCCCTGGCTGTCCCAGCTTCTCCTCGCTCACCTTCAGATCAGGAACCCTGCTGGTTTTAATGTCACCTTTACTTATCCCCATGTCTGAGTTGGTTGAAATGCAGGCAGAGAAAAAAAGAGGATTGTACGGATCACTGGATTTAGACAAGGACTCCCAAAGCTCCTGACTTTCTTGACTCTGAAACTCAAAGTTGGGCTCCTCTTCACTGCTCCACTGAGAGCTCCTGTCCTCCTCTGACATCTCCTGTTTGAAAACTTTCTCTTTGGGGTTGACTTTATCGCTTCTGTGGCAGGCGTCGCTCGAATTACAGCCATCGCTGCTCGACACGAAGATGTTCCAGTCACCAGGGAAGCCCATTTTCCAGGTAGACTGGTGTCCGAGCAGAATGCCTTCCTCCTTAGCCGCTGTCCTGGACACAAAGTCGTCCACCAGCCCGCAGCACAGGTCGTCACCGCGCAGACTGGACAGCAGGGCCTCAGCTGTGGATTTCCCAGCGAAGGGGTCGCCAACCTCGCCACAGAAGTTAGAGAGAGGGCTTGAGCCGCCGACCATGACTCCGCTGTCGCCGTCAAACAAGGAGGAAAACAGGAAGGATTCAGGGGTGTTTGAGGTGGTCCCCATATGCTGGATGTGCTCTCCTGTTTCGTCTGTGATTCTGACGTGGACCTCAAACCTGAACATCTGAAAAACTGGAGGAGAGGCAAATATTTGAGTTTACTGAAACAATGACTGAAATTATGTTACATGGAAATGATTCACATTAATCACCAATTTATATTTATACTCATGAATCATTATACTGCATATAAACTATTAGGATCCACCACACACCTTTTAATCTAAGGATTTATCATGTTGAACCTGCTTTGGTTCATAAAATTGATAATGATGGGGATCCACATATGTTAAATTATGTTTTATTAATAAAAATATAGGTAGTTTAACAATTTAGCTTTTTACTTTCATCACCCTCATAATCAAATCGTTTTGTATCATGCAAATATGAAGTAAAACTTATTGATCAATGCAGTTTTAAATTGGCTCCAGCTTTATGATCCATTTATATTAGTAATAAATAGTTTTTCTATATAAATAAAATTATGACTATGGCTTGAATGACTTTTATTGCACTTTTATTTAGAACAATTATTTCCATCTTAAAGCTACAGTGATTAAACCTTAATCAACAGAAATTTAAGTATGAAATCCAGCAACTTGTCAAGAAGTTAAACAGATGCAGCCCTTTAACCTCTGCCATGTTCTCACCTGAAACAAAGGTGTAATAGATGACCTGAAGCAGCAGTCGCAGCTGTCCCCACAGCCCGCTGAGCATCTGTTTAGTCCAGGGAAGCAGCGCCATCCCTCCGCCGCCGAACCTCTCCATAGCCGTCCACTCTGAGCTCTTCTCCTCGGTAGTAGCCATTTTCTCCCCCGCTTCTTTCTCCTCGTTTAACGGCTGTCTATAGAAATATCCTCACGTATTCTGGTATTCCTCGTCCAGAACCAACAGACTCCGCTTATTCGTCGGTGACAGCTGTTGTCGCTTCATTCTCCGGCTGGTTTTCGACATTTTTACGTCTCCTCCGTCAAATTCGCTCAATGTGTTTCGCCATGGTTCTCTGTAGCTTGATCATCGAAGTAGTAAGTGAATGTCTTCTTGTTGCAACAGCAGCCCATATATACACGCGGTGACATCACGCTTGGACAGCCAATCCGAAAGCACGGCCCCCAGAAAGCCGGTCCCGCCCACAGTCACGTATGACGCAAAGAAAGTGCCCGTAATTTCCTCGGTAACCAGGAAAGTCCTCCAAGACTACCCCACATTAATCTATACTAAAAACAAAATGACGAAACAAAAAGGCAAGACTTTCATTATCAAAATATTTATCATTAGAAACTTTCAATTCAACTAAAGCAAAATGCATCACTGGGTTATAATCTGCTATAAACAGACAAATAATCTCTTAAAGCTTTTTTCTTTATGATTACATTGAAAGGCAGAGTATAAAAAGTGAACTTTGTTACATAGGTCGGTTTAGAGGGATATAAAAAGACACATACACCGATGTTGAATTTAAATCTTTTTATTAATTCAAAAGGGTTTCACTTTATGCCACCAGAGCAGAAGCTGTAGAGGACTCACTGTAAAGAGAGGGAGAAAAAAAAAACTGGTAAATATTCACACTAATGACAGATTTACATTTTAACAGCTTGCTTTAAATATAATTTATGCTTGGTATGATTATAAATAAAAAAAAAAAAAAAAAACAATACATAAAAACACAAGTATTTAATAGTTCAATTGTTGACAACTTTTTGAACCTAATTTTTTCCTTCTGATTCTGCACAGAAAGGCGTAAAATAAAACTCACTAAGCTAATTTTTTATATAAATGGATCATTCAATCTGTTTATGGCATTAAATGCAAACTGGCACATTTCTTTAATTAATAAAAATGTTTAATTTAGGGAAAAAAGCCCCTTTTTATGTTGCACATGGCACATATCAAAAAAATGTCAAAGCCCTTAAAACAGGAAAGAGGTTTATATTGTTTTACTGTTTATTCTTAATGCTTTAAGTAAACTGTAGGGCTGACAATGATTAAACAATTATTGATAGTCATCAACTGATTAAATAATAGATTGATCCATAACTGGAGTAAAGAGACTCTAAAACATGCCTTTAGCTGACAGAGCGACTCACTAAAAGGCAGTAACTATAACATAAAAGTAATATATAAATAATTTCAAGATAAAACCCCACAACTTTTGTCTGTAAAATATGTTCTATCCAGTACTCCACTAATGGCAAAGGTTCACCTTCACCAGGTTCAATTCTGTAAAAGGAACATTTAGCAAATCGACCATTAATCGAAAAAGTAAACAATCGATTAGAAAAATAATAGTTAGTTGCAGCCCTAGTAAATTGTATCAGAGTTCTGTGCCATTAGTTAATTGGATTACCAAATTGATTAAGCTATTCAGCCCTACTGCAAACATCTCAATGTATTTTCTCTTGTTTACAAACGTTTCCAATTTGTTTCATATTGCAGAAGTCATTTTCCTCCTGATATGTAATATGAAAAAAAAAGTACACCCTTTTAAAATGAGTTATTGACTCATTTCTATGGCTAATAAAAATACATGTACTTGCAAATAAAGTGAAAAAAAATCCAAAATGTGGCTAAAAAGGAGGCACTGTTAAATGGTAAGAAGTTAGATTGTTTGAAGGGGACTGGCAGGAACAGCACCAAGTAGCTGCTCTGCTAATTTACCTCCAGCTTTTTCTAGCACAACAGAAATATCACAACTCTTAACAGTGAAGAGCAGGACAATGAATTGTGCATTTCTTCAGATTTAAAAGGTCCAATCCAGTTAATTTTACCAGAGCATTTTCACATTTAGAGCATATTTTCTGTAACTTAAGTCCAATGAGGAAATTTGCAGTGAAGAACCAATACGTACTACTTCCAGTTGGGGGCCAGTACTCTCTTGGTCTTGTAGTAACGGGCCAGCCTGTGAATCCTGCTTTCAATCAGAATCAGACGGAACTTGGCATCCTTGTCCTGAAAGTATCAAATAAGAATAATGGAAAAAGCCCGTATCATGCACATGCTAATATGCCAGAACAAGTTTAGATTGTTTTCCATGTTTATTGTACAAATTTACAGTTTCATTTTCCCTTTTAATAGCTCCCTTTTTTATTTGTATGTTTATATGTTGTTCATCAAAACAACCAACACTGTGTTAAACAAAAAAACAAATAAAGGTCAGTATAAAAAAAACGACTATACAGTTTACTCCCAATCCCTGTTTTTTTATTTAGTTACCTTTCTGTTTCTCTCCAAGTGCTTCCTGACCGCCACAGCCTTCTTGATGAGGTGGTAGAGATCTTCAGGAAGGTCAGGGGCGAGACCCTTGGACTTGAGGATCCTCAGGATCTTGTTGCCAGTGACAAAGCGCACCTGGGCAACGCCATGGGAATCCCTCAGAATCACACCTGAGCAGGAAAAACAGAAAAACTGATGGAAAGGCTGGAAAATACACTGCAAAAAAATGTAGTAGACAGAAAAAGCTAAGAAAAAGTTTTAAAAATGTTGATATTTAAGTTATCAGGTTTATCTGAGCACATCCACATCAATATGACTTGAAAGACAAAATTTCTGCAATGCTGTTAATATTAAAGACAAACCTCAATTGCCCTTCTCCCCCTTAGTCTGTACCCCCCGCTCCTAATTTGTCCAGACTAGGGTTGTCAAAAGTATCGATACTGAAACGTTGTATCCGGATACAATACTCATTTTCAAAAGTATCGATACAGCCATCTAAAGTGCAGAATAGAGGAAAATGCACTTTCTGAACACTGTGTGATTGAATAATTCTGTGCATTTTTCAGTTTCAGACTTTTTTTTAACAGGTGCAGCTGCTGAGAATTATTTTTATCAAGCTTGTATAATATTGTGCACAGCATACAACCTCAAAATATTATTCTTATTGTTTTTTTATTTATTTCTTGTATTTTTTTAGTAATGAAAATATTTCTGTTGAATTTTAGAGTCTTTGTTTTTATTCTTGTGATATCGAAAAAGGTATCGAGTATCGAATATTTTACTTAGTATCGGTATCGAGTTGAAAAGTTTAGTATCGTGACAACCCTAGTCCAGACCAGGTTAAATGTTTTTAATCCATTAATTTTGTTTTTGTGCAAGTATTTAAACTAGCACCCTTTTCCATCTGTTACATTTTTTATGAGTTCTAAAAAGGTCAGTCAAACTTCTCAGACATCAACTACAGTTCATTTGGACTTCATCTCTTAATTTCAACATTTATCTTATGAATATACCTTCGATCCTTCATTAGATCTAGTCTTTTTTTAAGCATCAATTGAAGTGATGCTGCATAAAACCAGGTAATGATAAAAATTTGCTAGAGTACATTAAATGGTCTAAGTATATGATGTGGCATCTGGTCAAACATGCAATAGGTTCTGTATTTAAGAACCAATGGGTCCTTTAAAAAGTCTATCAGTGAAGTCTGTAACCTTTGGGTCACTTTTAATTATTCTTTATTTAGGTGAAACTTTTCCCCGGCTACAAATAAAAAACAAAACAAAACTCCTGCGTCATCTTTACCGTCGACAGGTTATAGCCATTTCCCACATTCCTCGTTTTCCAGCCACTTTTTGTTGAAATTTGCACTTTCCCCATTCTCTAGCTCTTTCTCCACCTCGAGCTTCTTTTCCGAACATACGGCTATTTCAACTTGAAGCAGTTCCACGCAAATATATTGTGATACATCTGATGAAATTGTAAAACATTTTTAATAAAGCATTCTAAATGCCACACTAATCACATTTAATTAATTTCAATGCCAATTGAGGCCTAAATTTGAAAAATTATTTGACTTAAAGACCCGTGGAAACCCTGTATTCCCTCAAGGGTCCCATGAGTGTAAATCAGGGGAGTTGTGTCCAGAATACATCCCTCAATTATTTTTCCTATTTCTGATCAGACAGGATATCAAAAAGGTCCAAATTTTGCTTCAGTTAAATATCTCAAAATGAGCGGATCTTTTGTATCAGCAGCATTTATTTGTGTTTCATGGCAAAATGTTCCCAATAACAGTCTTATTGTTTAATAAAGATCTGTTTAAGTAATGTCACTTCAAGCTTTTTCTAATGATGCAGAGATCATTAGTAAAGCACGAGGTTCACTAATGATATTGCATTTGGTCAAAAAGCAGTAATCCTGATATTATATTTGCAATACATTTTACCAAGACCTCTCTGAATAATCAACATGTTTGATGGCACAGATTAAACTCTAGGATGGAAAAATGTCTGATCAAAACAATTGAAAATCAACAGGCTTTCTTAATTGATCACCAAATTCCTCATTAAATAGAAACATTTGTTTCGGCATTTTGATTATAAAAACTTACCGATCTGAGAGGGAGTAAGACCCTTTTTGGCCAGCTTGAAAATCTGCTCT
This sequence comes from Cyprinodon variegatus, assembly GCF_000732505.1. Lineage (NCBI taxonomy): Eukaryota > Metazoa > Chordata > Actinopteri > Cyprinodontiformes > Cyprinodontidae > Cyprinodon > Cyprinodon variegatus. The sequence goes on along the minus strand of NW_015150767.1, from coordinate 300,276 downwards.
TTTACATCATCAGATGTGAGTTTCAGCCACTATGGAAAGAAAAGCTGAGTTACCAGAGGAAGGGATCAAGACAGAAAAAATGAAATAAACTGCGTACTTACAGTGGGGACACTGCGCCTGTAAGGCAGAGCTGACTGGGACAAACCCTTTCTGTAATCAGACAAAAAATAAAATAAATTCAACAGTTCGGGAGAAAGACAGCGTGTTAGCTGGGAAAGAAAAAAAAAACTAAGTATCATGGTGAAAGCTATGGCTGAACTCGTGGAATCAAGGCCGGCTAACGCTAGCTTCGACCATCTGCAAACCTTACAAAATATGGCGGACGTTGAGTAATCTAATTTTCCACTCGCACTAATAAACTGTTTAGCTGACGATTGATCTGTCTTATAAAAAATATATAATATGCAAGAACTTCCAGAGTCTATTATAAAATCCCCACGGGCGACAAGGGGGCTAAATGTAAGCTAGCTAGTTATAGGCAGGCATTTAGAGGGAGCGTGTATTAGGTGGCTTTTTCCGGTGTACAACTAACTACATTTTTCTATTTTAATCCACAGAGGCCTCTAAAAATGTCTCATTGCATCGTTTTGTGAATAAAAATGTTCTGGCACCGTTTAAATATAGGTTTAAATCTTAAAAGAAGGAGCTCACCCGGGAGCGTGCATGCGACCCATGATGGCGGTAGAGGAAGAGAGGCCTCACACGCGGCGAAAAAAAGATTTTTTGCCTCTGCGTCGGAAATGACGTTTGACGTAGTGTTGGGAAATTCATGTCGTTCAAGAGATCCGGATCCCTGGGTTCGGCTCCCTTAGAAGACTCGGCTCCCAAACGGATCTCTATTTATTGTTATATTTGAACTCTTATTTTAGCTGAAGTGGGATATATGAATGTTTAGTATGGTAATAAATCATTTTGCGTTTTGTGTTGTTATGTGAAGCTTTACTTACTGTTCTGTTAGGAAAAAGCCACTCTTACCTTTTTTAATAAAATTTTTTAAAATAACAGCATATCAAGAAAAGCCCACCTGACCGTATGGTTGATCTCTGTTTTGATCCCATATCCTCACATATGATTGGCCAAAAGACCTCCACAGTCGCCTCAATAATAATAATAATTGAAAATTTTTTGATCTCACATTGGAGAAGTGTACCTGTGCGACCCATCCCGTTGGGGAGCAGTGGACTGACATCGTGGGGCACCTGAGGATAAATCAGGGTTGGGGAGCAGTGGGCTGCCATCGTGGGGCAATCAGGAGTTAAGGAGCTAGCTCAGAGACTCAGAGTGGGAATATGTGGGAGTGAAGCTTGAACTTAGAACCTCAGGATTCCAAGCTCTATGCCCTAACCACTAGGATCTCCACTCCCCCATCAGGGCATGTACCATTTAGATAAGTGCAATCTAAATAGTGCATGCAGTAAGAAAGTAGCCAGGAACATGGCAGTTAGCAGAGTGACCTCCTGAAATCCCTAGCCACCACAAGCTGCTATGCTGCTTCCCTCAGTCCTTTGTGTGAAAGACCTTATAGGGCAAGCCCATCTCAAGAAGTGTAACAAAATTTCTATTATTTTATGAGCTGCACGGTGTTGCAGTTTGTGGTAATGTTGCCTTGCGACAAGAACATCCTGGGTTTGATTCCCAGCCTAGGATCTTTCCTGCATGGAGTTTGCATGTACTCCTTGTTGATGCATAGGTTATTTCTGGGTACTCCAGCTTCCTCCCACAGTCCAAAAACATTACTGATGGGCATCTCTAAATTGTCCTTCGGTGGACATGGTTGGTGGCACCAGCACTACCATGACCCTGAATGATGAAGTGGGAGAAGATGGACATTATTTTGTGACATATGTGCGTGTCACAGGCTAATGTCTCCCATGATAGTGTTCTTACTGCTGACCCCGCCAAAGGTGCTACAAATTGAGGTTTTTGAGGTTTTATAACTGAGCTATGCAGAAAATTCTATACAGGGCGCAGCCTCCAAGTTAGCATTAAGCAGTGAAAGGAAAAAAAATATAGCTGTTATAGCTGATTTTTATGAGTGACTTATTGCTAGTGGTCTGGCTGTGGCTTCCTGGCAGCAAGCATCTTGTTTTATTAGCCCTGGCAGTTTTTATTGATGGTTATAAAAAATATACCACATATTAACTTCATTAAGGATGGGTGAGAGCCCACCTGCCCCCACCCATCCTCACCACCTTCTACAGAAGCACCATAGAGACCGTTCTGACCAGCTGTCTCACTGTGTGGTGTGGAGGCTGCAGCGTCTCAGAATGGAAGGTGGAGAAGAGTGGTGAGAATAGTAGAGAGGATCATTGGGGCTCCTCTTCCCTCAATTAAAGACATTTCATCCCAATGCTGTGTGTCCCAAGGCCCTCACATCATCAATGACCCCTCACACCCCCATCATATAATGTTCTCCCTGCTGCCCTCTGGGAAGAGGCTTCAAAGCATCTGATGTGGGTCCAGCAGGTTCTGCAACAGCCATCAGACTGCTGAATTGTTGAAAAAACTCTAAATCATGTCCCAGACTCTGCATCACACTGCTGACACCAAACCAAAAATACTGCATATTTTAATACTCTGAACTTCCATATCAATGTGTTTTTTATACCATGTTTTTTCTCCCGCACTGTTTACATTTGATCACTGCTGCACTTTAAGGAATGTACTAAACTATGTTTTGGATATTCTCTGTATATGCAAAACGACAAAAAAAAATAGTCTAAGTCTAAGAATTACATTGTTATAGAATTGGCAATAGATACTTGAGTAATATTCTTGTAAGTATTGCTGCTCTTACTTGAGCAAAATTTCTTACCCAACTCACTAAGAGTAACTTGAGCGTTTTGAGATCAGGTGAAACAAGACCAGGTGAGACAATTTCTCATTTTTACTACCTGAAATCGATAGCGGCATTTACATATGAATTATTATTTGTGTATTATTACCTCTTCCAATAACCAGAGTGATTTTCTTAATTAAAGAGTATAAAATAGTGTATACATAAGGCTGGTCCCCCGTTTGCTAATCGCCATAACACTTCAACATCTTAAAAGTACAAACACCAACGAGATAAAAAAGTACTAACTTGCAGAATAACAACATGTTTGTATTTGCTGCCTTGAGAGGCGGCGGTGAAGATTATTTGGTTTTTCTAACCCAACAACTGAAAGTCTGCACCAATGCATCACAATCCATATGCAGCAGCAGCACGAAAAAATGTTTCACCATCTTGCATCTCGCCTCGGCAGCTGTCAGTGATTCCCAGTGAAGGTCAAAGGAAGTTTGCCCTGCACTAGGATACAAGTCAACAGTTACTCTGTACTAAGTACTTTTTTACTCTTACTTGAGTAATTTGTTGGGTCACTTTCTACTTTTACTTGAGTATAAAAATGCTAAAGTAGTGCCACTTTTACTTGAGTAAAATCTTTGGGTACTCTACTAAGCTCTGTAAATAATATACCTAAATGATATCCAGCTATTTGCTACTCTGCATGATCAAGAATAACAATTTGATAATATCAGGTTGAAACAGAAACTGTAAAATGTAATTCATCAACTTGTTGGTTAGAGTACAGTGAACTGTTAGATACGAGGAGTTTAAAAACTTGAAATATTTAGGTTGAGTTTACGTAGTCGAAGTATTTCATGAGGTGGAGACTCATGGCGATCAGTGTAACCTGATTGGCTGATTTTTTTGGCAATGGGTGTGAAAGACAACATGAGTGAAGGTGCTGTGATGATTATTGGGATCTAGTCAATATTGTAGAATGCAGGACTTCCCAAGAGGTGGAACAATGTGACCAACTGAATTCTTGATGACTCAAATATTAAAGTTACAGTGGAGGATGTTTTTTTTTTTCCTGGTGATCATCAAAATAAGTGGTCCTCCTAATTGTGAATCATTCTGGTGATATGTTTACGTAAGGCCGTCCTACGTGCTCGTCCCCATTTCCACTTACCGGTGGTGTGTCTGACATAGCGGAAAAATTGCAAATCTTCTTTTGGAAAAGTAAGCTTGTACGAGTAATGCAAATAGCAACTTTAAAACTGAGCATGAAGGAGGAGAAATGGGCTCGTGCATTCTCTCACGAGTTTAATAGGTGTTCACTTCGTAAAAATCCTCCACCTTTAATACGTCACATAGATCAGGATTCCTACTGTCCTGATCTATGAGGCTGGGTCCCCAAAATGGTCACTATCAAACCTGATCTACTCAAAAAGTTTAGTTAGTTGTGTCATCTTAATGTGTATAGTTTGGACAGACTTAAATATTATAGGTACACAAAAACTTTATTGGAGTGGCAACGAGATTGGATAGTTTTTTACAGTAAAATCATCTTAACACAATGTATTAAACATGTGAGGGGGTTTTCAGGTGCCACTACATTAAGTTTAAGACTTTTAAAGATTATGAATTAAGTTAAGACTTATGTCCTGACATACAGAAACATCCAAAAGAGCTGCAGTCATTGAGCAACTGACAAATTCAATTAATTTATTCCACTTGGTTAATAATGTATTTAATAGCAATTGGTCACACAAAGTTATTTAAAAATGTACTTTTTTCAATCACTTTTTACTTTTACTTCAACAACGTTATTAAGAAGCACTGTTACAACTTTTACTTGAGTAAACTTAATGGTAGCTCTATCTGTAGGGCATAATGACAGTGAATAATAAAATACGCTTATTGAAGTGATATAATATAGATTATATAAATACAAATGCACAAGAGAATTATATTTATTAAAACTTTTTTCTTTACACACCAATTCTTCTTATTTTAATTGTATTTCCTATGTATTAAGCCCGCTGGGTGATTTATTGGTTGAATAAACATACAGTTAACAGCTTATAATGCCACTGGAAGGATTTAATATAATATATTAATTTAATACTTACTTATATTAGTAGATACGATTCAGGAATTTGCAAATCATATGTTTTTGGTTTGGTTTTAATAGTTTTAAACAGCGAATCAGATTTTATCATCAAACAGTTACTATTTACATAGTGGATTTACCAAATATATATGTAATAAATATGGCAGTACCACAGCATTTACTCACTTTACCATGCTTCAATAAGTCGCTGTCTGATCTATGATGGGATCCCAGGTATCTGGACTGTACCCACCTCCCTCACCAGCTCAGCTCTTTGGTTTTGCTTGTTTGATTCAGAGATTCATCGAGCAGTGATGTTTATATCCCAGGTGGAGAATTAAAAAAACTTCAACTCTGATCCAAGGTTCTGATACGAAGACAACAGATATAATTAAGAGCTGCAGGGCTTTAGTCTCTGAAACAGCGTGGAACTTCTGCTGGTAGCTGCAGTCTACATCAAACCGTTTAAACCACTTTCTAAATTCGACTACCTGTTTAAACTTTGCATTTCCTCATAAGTCAGTGGTCATCACATAAAAGGCACATTGTTAGGACTACAGAAGAAGAATATCAAAGGCCTTTAAAAGACAATCATTAAAAACACTCTAAATACGTTTTAAAATAAAAATTAAGTATACATAAAAGAATTATGTGATAATACTCAATCAAAACAGGTGTGCACACTGTAAACAAGGTGAATTGGTGACTCAAGGTGTGAGAGTAAAATAGGTGTCAGTTCATTCTTCGTGAAAAAAAAAAACAAATTACATATTTACATCCTGCTTGCATAGTCCAGTTTGCATGTCAGACTGATTTGTAGTGACATATGTTTTGTCTCCTGTGCTTCACGGCTGCATCTAAATAATCAAATTCAGATGCTCCTCGTTCCTGCTTCTAAGCTTAGCAAACCAGACTGAATTAAAACTACTTTGTACTCCAAGATAAGTGAGAAATGTGTTCTCAAGGTGGCAAAAAAAAAAAAGTTATGCCTCTGAAAATTCTAACTTAGTTGGAATCTCAGCTACCAAACTTCTACAGAAAGTCCCTTAAGATACAGCTTATGTCACGGTTTCCTAAAATTGAGGGCATGACCTCAATCAGGGTCTTTGATCAACCAGTGTGGGGTCTTAAAATCCACAACAGAAATTAAATTAAACAAAGAATACTTATGAATCTTAAACCCTTTTTTGTTTTGTTTTTTAAATTGATATCCATAAAAAATAAAATCTTACAATGTCAAAACATATTCCTTACCCTCAAACAGCTCTTCAGAACTCTGCTTTCTCTTGCTGATCTTCAGCCTCTTTCTGTGCAGGTTGGACCAAGACCAACCAATAAAAAGGGTTTTCATTTCCTGACCACATTTCTCAATTCTTCTTAATTTCAAACAAGTCAGGAGGGATGATTACAGGCATAGTGAAGAATTTTCACAAATTTTTGAAAAGACCCATCCTCTCCACTTAAAAAAGAAATTCACATGAACAACCCTGTAACATTCTAGAGGGCAGGCCTATTAAACTCGTGCCCATTTCTCCTCATGCACGCTCTGTTTAAAAGTTGTCTGCATCACTCATACAGCTTACTTTCCAAAATATTTGATTATTCCACTATGTCAGATTCACCAATGTGTTATGCCGAGAAAAATCTGCCTGCAGAGAAATACTTCCCCTCTCAAACACTGATGAGAAAACAGATTGAAATATTGACAAAAAGGGAACTTTTATGTGTATTAATATTTTCATTTTTTGTTATGCATGGATGCCCTAAAATTGAGTTTTTTTGGACAGATAAATGCAGAGCATTTCCTCCTGTTTTGGGAGCGTGCATCGCCCTTGACCCTCGCACACAGATGAGAAAACAGATTGAAATATGGATGTAAAAGGGAACTTTTAAACATATTCTTAATATTTTGTCAGAAATGATATAGAATGGTGTTGATAACAAAAGCAGGAAATGCCATTTACTGAGCAGAGAATATATCCATTGAACGCCGACTAGCACATCGACTAACACCAGTCTCCATAAAGTCAAGTGAATAAAGTAAAAAATCGTATTCCTTCGGATTTATCCGCCCACCAAAAACATTAACAGAAATATGAAAACATTAAGAATATGTCTAAAAGTTCCCTTTTCATTCATATTTCTTTCCTTTTTTTCTTCGTTTTGGGAGGGGGGGGTTATTTTTTGGCGGGCGGTTTTTTTTTGGGCGGGGGGCTTGGGCGGGCTTTCGTTGACTTATTACCAGAATGATTGACAATTAGGAGGACCACTTAGTTAGATGATCCAGCCTGGAAAAGAACGTCCTCCACTATACCTTTAATCAGGGGGACAAGGTGCAGAGAATCACACATTTATATTAATTAGATCTGCATTTTTTGTTTTTAAAGAAGGCCTCCGTCCTAAAAAGCACAAGACCAATGGGTTGACAGAAGCTTGTAGCATGGCACCCCAAACATATGACCTGCCTATAAAGCTATGAAATTATAAGATCATGTATGTAATCTTCCGATAAACCTTGTGTTTTGCTTACCATGTGTATTAAATAGCTTGTTAAAGTCTCCCTTCACAATTATAAAAACTAAGCGTGTTTTAGCAGAAAAAAAACTCTAGTTAATCCAAATGAAATAAAAAATGAAACTACAAACATGATCTAAAAAAACATTCAAAGTTAAAAGAGGCAGCAACACTGCATTTTTTCCAAAACATTTAATTTGCTTTATGAAATAGAGATTACAGTATGCATTGATCCATTCAGGCTGGAGGTCACCGATTGAAAATAAATAACTGGCCATGTTAACAGAAACTGTGCCTGAAGAAAATCATAGATCTTTAAAAACTACTGCAGGAAAATCAGGAATTGTTTTGATCTTTTTATTAAATATGAACAGAACTTTAAATTTATAGTTACATGGATAAGATGGCAGTGTGTAATCAGGTTATTCCCTTTCTGTGAGGATGTTATACATCCAAGATGCTGATCAGAATTCACAATATTTATTTAAACATAAAACCTTATTTCTAGAGTTCATCAGCATTTCTTTGCAGATTTTTTTTAACTGGTTGCTCATCACAGTGTGATATTAGGCACTTAAAAGTGGCTCTGGTTGAGCTGCCTGAACTCATGTCCAGATTCAAGGAGACTCTGGTCCAAATTACCATTTTTCCCTCCACTAAACTTATATCCTGCATCTCTTATGTTCAAAAGAGGGAAATAAATGTGCTTCAAAGTCTAAACATTTCCTTATTTAAAGGTGTGCTGTGTGGAACTGGGAAACAAAGAATGAGCAAACTAGATGATTTTGTCCATCAACCAGACCTGTTCTAGATAAACTACACATAAATCTCTAATAAGGACATGCCAAATTGTTTAGGAAGTCATAATTTAGTAATATTAAGGCTTAATTGTGCATTAAAACAGCTTTTTAGAACAAAGAAAGGCGACCTTATCCAGTCGCTATGATAAGTGGGTTATTTTTGCTTCTTTGTTAGTTTTGGCACATCTTGGGGAAATTGTCTCCTCAAAGTGAATTAAACCTTACTTTAACATGTCTGCAGCAAAGCAGGAAATCCTACTGTCCTCTCTGTGTGTCTACATAGTTCCTAACTATAACATGTAGAAATGTTTCTCCTTTCTCGTCCTTAAAAAACAAAACACACATCAGTATATATAGATACTCTTCTGAAAAAAGCCATTTTGGTCCTCTAATAAGAAAATGTACAAAATATTACAGCTCTTAGTTATATATTTTTTAAAAAGGAGGCAAAACAAGAAGATTGTTTCTCTGACAAACAACCTTGATTAGTTTTACAGGCGGGAAGGAAAAGTGGGAACTCTGGACACATTCGTGTGATGTGGGAAGAACCCGCAGAGCTACGGACAAATCTGAGCCACATTCAAACTCATCAGAAACGGCTCACTTTCAATAAAATATATACCAGTTTACCAGAAGCGCAGTCATATAACGTTAGCAAAATCTCATCATTATTAAACCCTCCATTTGATTTATTTTACTTTTTTATAGACTTTATTTGAATTTGATAAATTAACTTCATAAATTTCCTGTTGTCCTGGATTCTGGCCAGTATTTCCCTGTAAAGCTCCATATTTTGAATGCATCTGTTGTCTGAAGAGCCAGAGGCAGGGGTCAGAAGTAAGGAACTGCTGTCAGTTTGTACCAGTTGACCGTCTCCTTGCTGAGGTCGAAGTCTTTGAGCCTGAGTGTGATGCCACCCAGGAAGTAGTTTTCACGCAGCGACTCGGCACTGAGCACGCTCAGCTGCAGCTCCCGCAGGCTGAGGGTTTCTTTGCTGTAGCTGCTGTACACCAGCTTTGGAGAGGAGATGTGCAGAAGTCAGACTGGATCTGATCTGAATATATTGCAGAGAACTGTGGTGTTTTTTTTTTTATCTCACCATTTCGTTGAAGGTGGGGTTCCTGGTTTTTCTGGAGATCTTAGTCTTGCGTTTTGAAGTCTTGTGTGGATCAGGAAGCAGGTAGGTTTTTACATATGGGTTTGGATCGGTTCCATCCTCAGAAACCTGTTCAAGTCAGAAGATTATATACACTTATTACCGCTCTGCAGTTGTTTTACTCTTGCGAAACAAATTGAATCATTTTCAAAAATAAAAACTGAATTGTTTATGGGTCAAGATTATACTTCTGACCAAGTTTCTTAGAAATTCTACAGGGTGATTCAAATTGATCCAGCCTCAGGCTCTTGACCGAGGCTGAATGGGTCCAGAATCCAGAGGTTCTGAGTTCAAGCCGCACTCCCACAGTCTGCCACTCTGGGTCTCTGAGCAAGACCCTTAACCCCACACCGCTCACATATCTAAAATATAAAACTAGGAGAATCCTGAACAGCAGGAACATTTCCCTGTGCTTTTCATTTTCTATGACGGGCCCTTTTTCTGGTTACCAACCTCCAGGGTTTCAACTGTTTCCATCAGACTCTAGGCATGTAAACTCAGAGGAATATCTAGACATGCAGTTATGATGTCATAATGATCTACATAAAGAAGGAGCTCTTTGGATGTATGTATTGAAGTTTGTTTACCAGGTCTCGGATATGCATGACCATTATGAACAAAGTACTGTTTCTGTACGAAATGGAAAGCTTCACTTCTCCTTCCACCCGACCAGAGGTTGGACTCAGCGGAGGCTCTGAGACACAAAAACAGCACACATCAAACTCAGAAACATTAACAATGACATTATACACACACCTTAACATTTGGACTTTCACAATGCCAAGAAGGATATGGTTGTTTTTTTTTGAAGGAGACAGACTAATGACAAACAATGGTAGAGAAAGTGAAAGTAGACGCAACGTCAGCTCAACGCCCACCAGCAGAGGAATGTGGTAGATCTCTACCTACCAGCTGGATTGGGTGTGGTTTCTAAGCCCTCGGTTTTCTCATCCCGAGCAATGGGATGGAAGAAAGTGTAGATCAGGTCACACTGCAATAAAACAAAACCAGTTTAAATAATGAGCGCCACCGCGTACCGGGTGAGACGGGGAGTCTGTACCTGGGCCACTTCAGTGGAGCTCCTCATCAGGTTGTGGACATAACTATTAAGCTCCAGCTTCCTCTTGGATGCCACCTCCTTAATGTGAGTGCGACCAAGCACCATTTTATTTGGAAAACTACAGAATGAGAAAAAAATTATCATCTAACATCTTTTTAGGTCCTGTTTTAAGATAAGATGTTTTTAGATCCTATATCAGCTGATTGTCCTACCAGATAAACACAACCTTTAATGGAATTCCTCTACAATTAACAGTGAGCTCTTATTATTTACAAATTGATATTTTAGTAAAATCCCATGATCTTTTCATGGGAATCTAAAGCTGAGAGTATTTCTATCGTTTTTAATTTGCTCGATTAACAATGTTCTACATTTTGACATTTTGAAACATCAGCAGTACAGATGGTGAGTCAGTACAGCCACCTGTAAACAACCTGAAGGTGATACGTTACCCAGGCAGCTTCCAGAGGGGGAACACAATGGTCAGTTTATTGTGGAGCTCCTGAAACTCATCAAAAGTGCGGAAGACAAACTGAGGCTCGTTTTGACCTTCCCTCATGATCCTCACCACGTAGGTCTGCTCAGAATATAAAGACACAGCGTCTTAAAGAAAGTCCTAGTACCAAATGACAGGCAAGGATCAAACGGTGTCGGTGGGGCTCACATAATGCTTGTCAGGGTTGTATCTCTTCTGGAAGGAAAAGATGGAGGCGTGGATGATGCGACCGTCCTGCTTCATGGTGTACGTCTTGGGTGAGAAGGACAGGATTGGCTCGTCATTAGCAGGAAGGCCAGAGAACCGTAACTGAGCCAGGTTGTGGATGAAGAAGTTAAATTTGGTGGCTATGCTTCCCAGACTGGACTCAATTAGCCTAAAAGAAAGAAGCAAAGGAGAAAAGATGAAGAAAAACAGGATGGGATGATATTAAGGTGAAAATCTAAAAGCTCATAAAAGAAATAAAGAATAAAATTTTATGTTTTATTTTCCCAATGTGGTGCATTTTATCTCCACAGAAAGCTGCTGTTTGTTCTTTAACGCCACCTGGTGGTTTCTCAGGTTGTAGCAGGTAAAACAATCAGACTTTTTATGAAACCACTTCAAAGCAACCTTTGAGCTTATTTTGCTCCAAAGAGCACGTTCATCTGATTACCTTGTAAAGAAGATGGTGGCCTCAGCATCGGTGTTGTGAGGCTGCAGGGCATCGAACACGTACTTCAGGTCCTGGGAACCTGTCAGCACCGGCAGCCCTGATGACATCATCTACGGGAAGAAACACTAATCAGTTAAGGGGACAGACACTAAAGGTTTAGCTAGCTATGATCATCAGTGTAAAATAAGATGTGGCACATTCCACTGATATTTCAGGACAGAAGGTAAACACTAATGTATTAGTTTAGGTGCAAAGACAACAACTAAGGCCTCTGTGTCCTCTGGCTCCAGCAGGTGTAAAAACATTAAAGGAGGATCTTTGAAAAGAAGGCCAAGTATTAAAATACAAAAAGAAAAAATTAAATTATACTCACTGCACATATATCTAGTTTAAAATATATATATATTTTTTACTGTTAGAAAAAATTCATGGATATAGATCATAATTGGTTCATTGTTTAATGAAATATGCAGAAGCTGAAAGTATCAGTGAGTTTGAGTTTTGACATGTTAAAATCTTAGCATTAGGTTGGGATGATTGTATAATAAATGAGGAAACTATTGATATCAAAACAGTTTTCGTTTGTCAGGCAAACAGGTTTTTGAAAACATTGCTTTAATTTGTGCTTTACTCGCTTATTGTGTTTGTTTATCATTTGGTAGCGTAAGTATTTAACCATTTTATCCACAACTTCTAGATACTCTTTTCTGCTCGACTCCCAAATTCCTCACCGACAGGTTGGGACGTTCTCTGGACAGGATTTCCTATTCTTTTAAAACAATACACATGTCCCAACAGATAATCTGTTAGACATTTAAAAACAAAACAAAAATAACCTTGCAAGCCAGGGGCTATTTATCTACTTACTGGGCATCCCAAGGACACCCGTTACAGATGTCTATAAACTGGACTGATTTCTGCTGTACGTTATCAACGTGTGAGTCCAAGAAATTAGAAAAATCAGTGTTTGGTCTAAATCTAATCTAAATCAAAGCTTTGGAGGTTTGAATGGGAGTGTTTTGATTTTGGTTCAGTGAGTTGAACAAGGAAAACAAAAATATCTCTCAGCTAGAGAATAATTTAAATAGAAATCTATTTTTTCCTCCACTATAAATCCACAATTTTATCTTTAATAAAACAGGAAAGATAAGCACACAATACTTAGGCTTAGAAAACAATAGAACTGAATTTCCAAGAACCCTGTTTATTGATGTCAACAGATTAGCTGTGTTGCTAGCTGTTTCCCAGTAACTGATCACAGCCGCAGTGTTTTTGCCCAACATAGCATTAAGTACAGAACTAACACATTTGGGTGTTCCCATAAGCTGATTTTATGGTATGGGCCATTAACAGATCTCAAAACAAACCAACAATTTAAAGAGTCTCAATATCCAAACCACTGAGGATTTCCTCCACGCTGCTGGTCCTGTTTAAACCCTCTTAATGAGACCTATCAGCGCTACGGTGACGGCGACATTTTAGCAGCAGTTGGAACAAATTCTGCTTGTCTGTTTAAAACAAAAGCAATTGCATTGTCTTATTTATTTTTTAAAGATGTTATCAGATGAGAGAATCATATCCTCGGTATGAAACAGAAAGGGGGCAATAAATGTTGGGTGTCGGGTCCCAGATTACTTTAATGATCTAAAACAAACCGACGACATGGAGTCTGTGCTTATGCTGACCAAAGTGGTTCAAAAAATGGACCCCAGACTGTTGAAATCAACCAGTTTAAATCATATTTTCTGCTTATACCAAGGCCTCCCCAGACGCAGAGTACCGTCACAGTGCTTTTACTAGGCCTCACCAAAGACAGCAGGTTGAGGAAGAGGTCGGAGTTCTTGCGGATGAGGTTGTAGGCTTGGCAGCACAGGTCAACAAACAGCTGGAAGCGGCTGGTGGGACGCTCCCCTCCGTTGATGACGTATGCCATGTCAGAGGTCAAAACGAAGGGAGCGCGATCCCTGATCAGGCAGCAGAAATAGGCATTAAAATGATAAGGAATAAGAAACACTGGTCAGCAACTATTGCTATATTTAGTGAACCACTTCGAAAATGCTGTAATCTTTTCTTTTAGAGAGGCAATTTCTGAATATTTACTGCATTCTTAATTGACTTGTTACATTGGCAAAGTGTCTAACTTACCTCCTAAATTCAAGAAAAAAATGCACTTATTTTAAGAAAAAAAAGAACACTTTTCAGTTTTTTTGCAGTGCATGTTCTTTTCACATGACAGACTTAGAACATCTCTTAAAAACCAGTATCAGTTACTGGAATTTTGGTCAAGATGTAAATGCTCCTTTAATACTTTGGGAAAAAATGGAGGAGAAAGGGGGAAAACTTTGACGCCTCGATGACTCGACTTTTCTTTTCTCTATGCTAAATCTCCTTATCTTTTTAAATACCGGTATAATGTCTGTGCAATATTTGTTCCAGCTTCTTCTTCTCTATTCCTGAAAAAAAGCGTCTATAGTCTTAGTTTAAACACGAAAACCTAAATATTGACATGGCTTTCATTTATACCATAGGAACAGGATATATTCATAAACTTAACAACATTTGAGAAAGTGGGTGGATGTTGCATTGAGGAAGCAGGACATGAATTATGTAATACCAGCCACTTCCTAGTCTTTAAACTCAGTAACCTAAAATCTGGAAGTGTAGATCCTTTCAGTGTTGAAGCATAAATTAGATTACTTTATCATAATTATTGTTTACATGCAAGTTAAATTTAAAAATATGACCAAAAAGTGATAACAATTAGTATTTATAGTCCTCTTCTTTTAAATAAAATATAAAACTAGACTAAAACTGAATAAGAATACCATTATGATAACTTGGAAGTCCCAAACAATTTATAGCAACATCCTGGAACTGCACAGGTGAACTTTAGCTACCTTAGTTCTTATCCCTATACAGAGAAAACAACAGTATCAGCTGATGCTGCACATTTCAGCTGTTAAATTAACACAGGAGTCGGTAAAATCCTCGTCCACCCTTAGAGAAACCCCCCCCAAAAAACTCTTTGATCACTGATGGTGAACCAACCAAACAACTTTAGCTGGCAAGAAACAGCACACACCCTGCCACAGACTGTCTGATAATCACCTTTTAAAGCTGCCAAACATCTGGGCGTGGCCAAGGAATTTGCCAAAGTCGATGTGAAACATGTGACCAGTGGAGCGCAGCATGATGTTGTCATTGTGGCGATCACAGATTCCAAGAACGTAGGTTGCAACGCAGCAACCGGCGCAGGAGTAGATAAAATTCTCAGATGCCTACAAAGATTTAAAAAAAAAAGAAGTTGGATATAAAAGCAAATATGGAGGTGTTTCTTCAACCTAAGAGGCCTTAGGGTGCATTCAGACCGAGCGTGGTGTCCTCGGTGACGGCGAGGGATTAACATAGTTTCCCTGGTCACACCGCGCAGGGAAGGGCAGGGAAGCGGGCACTGCTTTCACCTCGTGCTACTAGATAGACCTGAGGTGTTGTCAAGCAGCAGCACCGCATGGAGAAAGCTGCGTGATGATCTCTGAAAATGAAAAGACCTGAACTTTTCTATGAAATCGCTTTTAATCAGGGACTGGTTGTAGTTGTAACGTAGGTTTTTCAGTTAAAAAGAAATATAGAGAAAATGATGTTAACAAAGGTACAAATAAGGAATGCTCTAAAGTGGCTTTTTGGTGGCTTTAATACAAAGGCGTTTTAATTTAGCCCTAGAAGGACTGTTCGACGTCCAATGTCCAACGTCCTGTGGGATGGTGACGTCATCGGCTGCAATTAAAACAAAATCAGGACAAATTTGTTTTACCTACACAAATCCAGTCTCAAAAAGTAATTTTGATTCAATTCTGAACTTAATGGGGAGTGGTTGACCTCTGGATGATTTTTAAAAATAATCTTTATTATCCATTTAGTCTATTTGCTGAGTATTTCCCCATGGGTGGGGTGTCAGTTTCATGCACCTGATGCTCCTCCTATTTGATATCCAGGGTGTAAACACTGTGTATCTCAAATGCAGAGCGGTGAACTCTCCCCAGCGCTAACGAACATCCCTGCAGACACGGCAGTCGGTCTGAATGCACCTTAAAGGCACCAGCAGTACTTTTTGTGTTTACCTTCTCGTATTCGTCCTCAGCTGGGTTATACTTGCGCAGCCATTCGGCCAAAGGTTTGTCCTTAAAAGATCCAGTGACTCCATATTCCACCTGAATCTTCCTGAGGGTATCAGAAAAAGGAACCAGCTCCACCATACCTAAAGTCAAAGAGCATTTTAAGAGAGAGAGCTAGAAAGAACTGGCCCATGAGTTATACATTTATATTTATGAAGTCACCTTTATCCTTGCCAGTGGAGATGCATTTAAAGTTCACAATGCGGAGGTCTAGACCCTCCTGCAGCCAGATGCGATCCATAATGCGAATCATCTGAAGAGCAAGCATGTCCTGCCTCAGGTCTTCTCCTACCTGATGTATAAACAAAACAATAAGAAAAACACTTTTGTTAATATTGGTACATTTCATTTCAGCCACCAGGGGGAGCAAAGTTCACCAGGAATGCATGAAAACCAGCTGGTGTCAACAAGGTCAGCTAAAACATTAGATCTACAAAATCACCCATTTCCTTGGTGTCCTTATGCATCATTCCTACCCTTCAATTATCTCACATCCTGCCACATTACAATCTCTACCTTCCGATTTTTGTTATTGGGATTGTATGTGGAATATGACAAAAAAAGACAGATTTAATTAGGTTTGGGTCTGAAGTTGTGACTGAAATAGCCTGAAACATCAATACGCTTCAGTCAACACCATTCTTTAGCAATCTCTGTTTTAGTTTGATTTTATCGCTGCTTCTAACAGGTTTTCAGGTTACCAACAATGCCTCAGCTCCCAACATAGACAAGACGACTGCTGAAGTGTTGAGAAAAAAAAAACTCTAAACTAAGTCACAGACTCTGCATCTCACTGTTAACACCAAATTACTGCATATTTGCACCATATATATTTGCCTTGAAATGCTCTGATCTTCCATATCAATGTGTTTTTTTCTCCCACACTGTTTACATTTGATCACTCCTGCACTTTATGGAATGGAAATGTTTATTTCACTGCTAAGCTGCTGCTCATTTACTGTCTGAAAGCTGTACAAAACAACATTTTGTTTTATATACATTCTGTGTATAAAAAAAATATCAATAAAAGTTGTCTAAATCTAAGACTAAAAAAGACCCAATGATGGGCTTTTTGTGAAGGGATATTAATACTTATAAAAGGTGAAATGAGATTTCAAATAAGCTCTGTTGTTGATGTGTCTGTGTCTGAGTGTGTGTAGGTGTATAGCGAACCTTAAACATGACATTGATTTCCTCTCCTAATGGATCTGCATTGACCATCGCCAGCTTAAGTGGAACTGCATTGGAGTTGAAGAAGGAACAGGCCTACAAACAAACACTTTTTTTTTTTATTCTTTTAGTGAGTTCTGCAGGATAAAAATATCAAACACTGGAACTGGTAATGACGTTATGCAAATAAACCAGAAAAACATGTATTGCAATTACAGTCTTAGAGCAATAATGGCAGAAAATATTATTAATCAAAAACAATGCTTTGTCCAAAGGAAAGCTTCATTTAACTCCTACAGTGTGCAGGAATGGTAAAGCACTAGGACTATAGTTTAAATCTATACTATACTTTAGTAGTACTATATTAATTAACATACCAACTTCAATATGATCATAAAAAAAATCTTAGAATAGTTATTCAATGACCTACTTTGAAGTTTAGCTCTTTTGCCACCAGACTGGGGTTCAGAGGAAGTCGGCAACTGTTTCTCTGGAAAAAATTCTGGATGTTTTCTAGACCCTCCTGCAGCGCCACCTGCAGCCACACAGTAACGGCATCAGTAACTCCATACACACATACAGAACAGGAAGCACCTGGAGCTTAACGCCACAAACACACATACCTGTCGGGTGGATCCCCCTGCCTGTCTGACCCTCTCAGCCACGGTTCCCAGCAGAGTGGCCAGGTGAGTCTGTTTTTCAAGCTCTGCCCTCAGTTTGCTTCCACACAGACACAAGAGCGCACCGAGCACCTGCTCATAGCGCCGCCCCCAGGTAGAGTCCTGCACCGCATCTTTGAGCAACCTGAGGCGATCACATGGATAAGCCATTTACAGGAGAAAGCACACTTTGAGGGTTTGTCATTGTTAACATGAAATCATACAAACCAGACGCCTGACTTGGAGAAAGATATTGATGAAAATGTCCTAAAAGCTTTTTGAAATAATACAAGATCTAAAAACTGCTTAATTACTGTTTATTACTATGTTGTTAAACATTTAGACACAGCAGGGAGGAAGAGTACAGAGTTCCTCTGCATATATAAAGTAAATTTCTGTGATGTGTTATCAATAAAGTCAATCAATCAATCAATCAATATTCAAGATAATATGCTATTGTTTGGAAAAATAAGTAATTCAGGTGCAATTCTTCGCAATTTCAGTTAACATTGAAGTAGCTGTTTTTTTGTGTGAATCTGAGGCAGACTCACCAGTACAGGTAGTGGGCTATGTTGATGTTGCCCTGGGCTCTGGATAGCATGAACATGACGAGGGCGTTGTTCAGGTGACACTCAAACTTTATTGCCTGGAGGAAAGGAGAGATGAACGAAGTTTTGAATTTAAAATGTGTGCAAAGGAACTTGAATAAATGGCGCCGCTCTCCATGCCAATACGTGTTACCAGTTGTACCTGAACAAGCTGTGGCAGATAGTCAGCAAGTTCATCATCACTGCTTTTCTCAATCCAGCTTACAGCCACACTTCTCACTTCGGTATCTGCAAATCTAAACAGACGATACTAAAATCAAAGTCAAGTTTCTCCATTCTTGGTTGCATCCATGACTTCGTATTTTTACAATCTCCTCATGTTAATGATGAGGTTTCTTCAATATAAAATGAGCTCAGTGGCTTCGTTATGTACGGAAGATGAGAGCGGTCTTACTCGACTTTTTTTTCCTTTTTTTTTTTTCTTTGCCTTCTCGAGATAATGACATAACTATCTTGTAATCACGGTTAAAACATTGTTTTCTCAAGAGAACAAGATAATAATCTTGTTATCACAAAAAAACAGTTATTAATTTCTCAAGATAACAAGATTAATAACCTTAATGAGTAATGAATGAGGCTGGCCAACAGCCATGGACTCCCAGTCCATCCATGCCTGTGGCGCCAGTAGTTGTGCAGTCGCAGTACCGCATGTGCGCAGATGGTTGTTTATTTTTAGTTTCTTTTTTCTTTTAACTCCTTGTCAGGTCCTGGTGGATGATTGGATAGCATGGAATACAGTAGGAACAAATCTGACTGTGTTGTAATAAAACTCTTTAATCTGGACTCATTTTGGGGGTTAATGCATCTTATACAGGCGTAACACCGGGGCTGTTCAGAAAACATCCGGGCGCTACAGGGCTGGATGCATAAGTCTAATTGCTTATGAATCAGAAATGGAAGCAAGTCATCAAACCAACAATGTCGTCTCGTTACCTAAATGTTAAACACACGATTATTTACAGAATTACAAATAGGGTGCCATGACTTATACTTATAAATCCCATCCGCTGTTGTGGTATTGAAGGACGTAATCCGTTTTAACATACACCAATCATCTCGTTATCATGAGAAGAAGGCTTCATTACCTTAAGATAATGACAAAATTAACTAGTCTTCTTAAGACAACGTGTAAACAACTGTGTAAAAGTATCAGAGGGACACGGCCGCTCTCGGCTTCCGTAGGTACGAGATGTGTTGACAACACCTACTTTGAGTCGAGCAGCTCCAGAGCAGTGACTAGAGGTAGAGAGGGCCAGTGGTGCAGCAGGGAGTGGATGTGAGCCATGCTGGCCCAATCCCAGCTGGGCGCGCTGGCCAGGACCTTAGGCAGGCTGCTGGGATGGTCTCTACGGCAGTGGAGCCGATGGTCCCATAAGATTTGGTGATCTGAGCGCTTCAACCTGTAGTTGGTAAAAGATAAACAAAACATAAAGATGTGAACAAATCATTTTGCATCAAATAAACAATTGAAATGTTCACATTTTAAGGTTTAAACCTAAAACTAAAAAAAGTTTAATTTAGAAGAGGCTATAAGATAGAACACAATCATCCAGTGGGTGTCAGGAATCAAGATCCTGAGACACGCTTCAAAAATGAAATGATATAGATGTTAAAAAAACTGCTTTATGGGAAAAAAAAAATTCCTATGGTTAAAATATATAT